>NC_133617.1:744758528-745003528 GCF_048593235.1 Sminthopsis crassicaudata | reverse complement strand
AAGAGAAAAAAGGGGAAATGGACACAAGGGATACAGGGAGTGAGTCTAGAAGTCTTTCAAGGACTGAAGAAGAGAAAAAGAAATAGGATGATGGTTTAAGGGCAGATACCAAGGATGAGAGAAAAGAAATTTTCTTTGTATTTCATACAGCGAGGAGCTCCAAACTCATTTGTAGACTAGTGAGAAGACTAGGCCTTCCAATGAGAGAAGGCTGACAAACGATCTGTTCTTTGCCAGGCGGGTCAAGGTTAGGATCTGTTTACCCCACCAATCCTACTGACAAACTCCCCTAAGGAGAGAGATCTTAACCTCTGCTGGGACCAACAAAGCCAGTGTCGCCAGAAGGTAAGAAGTCCAGACTTAGCCAGGGATCTGCCATGGAGGAACATCAGCTCTCAGAGCTAGAGTTGATAGGGACCTTGAAAGTCTCCTAGTCCAGCTTCTCATATTTTACAAATGAGGACACTGAGTCCCGTAAAAAATAAGTGATGAAGGGGGGAATGCATACCAGAGCTGAAAGTAGAACTGAGGTACTTCAGTGGACTAGAGTAAAAGAGAATGACAAGAAAAAGGAATTGTGGGTCATCAAACATCAAAGATGGATGAGATCTTAGACAAAACCTCTTTGCTTATATGGAGGAGGAAACTGAGGCTTGGAGAGCAGAAAAGATTTCCCCAATTTCTCTTATTTGTGAATGAAAGGAGGAGGAAAAGAAGTAAGATGGAGAAGATGGATATGGCCTTAACCTTGTCGGTTACAAAACATTTTATATTCAAGATCTCCCTTGAGTTTCTTGACAGCCCTCAGGGTGAGAAGTGGGAGTATTATCACTGCCATTTTACAGATAGAAATGATAATTTTCAAAGACCTCAAGGGACCTAAGTAGGAAGTGACAGAAATGGGTTTTAGGTCCCAGGTGAGCTTTTCTTTTCTTTCTTTCTTTCTTTCTTTCTTTCTTTCTTTCTTTCTTTCTTTCTTTCTTTCTTTCTTTCTTTCTTTCTTTCTTTCTTTCTTTCTTTCTTTCTTTCTTTCTTTCTTTCTTTCTTTTCTTTTCTTTTCTTTTCTTTACAATAAGAATGGAATAATAATATATGGAATAATAAGGAAACATCAAGCTTGGAAGAAAAGGAGGGAATAGAACTAGGGGGAAAAATCATAGATCAATATTGCCTATTAAAGGAAAATTGGGGAACCATCTACTAGAAGCCTCAAAGACTCTTTGACACACATTTCTCCCCTCTTTAATCACAACTGTTGCTGAGAACCTTCCCACAACTGAGCACCACCTTTCTCAGGAGTTTCTAATAAGGTTCTTGCTGTCCCTCATCACAATTGCTTCAGCAGATGGGTGACAGCCCCCTGAACGCTTCACCACCTTGGTCCCCACCACTGCCCAATCCATAGAGTGAATACAGGCTGGCTTCCAAGTTTGACTTGAAAACATCATGGTGGCAGAAGATCGACAGGGAGCAAAGCGACTGCCATTTTGCCTTTGAAATAAAAAAATGACCTCTCTGCTCTGAGTGGGCTTTCCTTTTTCCAGCCCCCCATTTTGCCTGTTTCCCAACCTGTTTCTAAAAATAGCCGAGGTCTGCCACTAAATCAAGGCTGTGAATCAGAGCAACAGCTTCCCTTTCTCCGTGTTTTCTTAAGTATTTTTTCTGGATTCCACCATTCCCTTTCTTGTATTCTATTTATGTATACATGTATGTGTACCCATGTGAGCACACACATCGATGTACTCCGCTGGCCAGGTCTCAGGCCTTTTCACGCTTCAGCTTCCTCATGGGTAAGGTGGGCTTTAAATGTGAGCCCATGATCCCAGGAATCCTAAAGTACATCTTAGAAGATATACATGGGCCACACAACCAATCTGCATCTGGGGCAAACCTTCCTGCCTCTGGGGCTGGCTTTTTATCCCTAAAGCCATGGTTCCGATCACACTAGGTGCGTTTAAGGTTGGAAAAACAAGATCTAGCAATTGCTAAATATTTACTTTCATGATTAGTAACGATGATTATCACAGCATGATGGAAAAATCTCTGGTTTGGGAGGCTAAGAAACAAAGTTCAAATCTCATCTCTCATGCTTCCCTCTCTGTGACCTTGGGAAGGGTGATAATCTCCTGGATCCTAATTTTCTATAAAATGAAGGCTCAAGACAATAAACATTTATTAAGCTCTTACTATGTGCCAGGCACTGTGCTCATAATGAGGGATACAAGATTAACAAAATTCTTCATCTCTAAAGTTAGGCTGATGGCCTGAGAGGTCCCTTCTAGTCCTGGCTTTCTATCTGTTTTCATTATTATACAAGGGGGAAATCCCCTAAGTTTGAGAATGCAAATAATTTGCCCAGGTTCTCTGAGAGGACTCGTGGCTGCAAAGCTTTCCCCAACCCCTGATCCTTGTAATATTCTTCCACCTTCTTCTTCCAAGTGAAGTTAAGACTTTTCCCTAAGAAATGGATCAAAGGAAAATCCAATTTCCCATTAACCTCTTTAATGGATGATAATTTTTCTAAATGTTTATTATGAAACACATCATAGAAACCATATATTGGCACGGTGCAGGGAATGCTGGCCCTGACCATAATGAAAGAATATGGCAAGGGATGGAGCCAACTTTGACCTGAGATTGACTTTGACCTGAGATTGAAGATGTGCATCATATTCACAGAACCATGGAGTCAGATTTAACACTTTACAGATGAGAAATTCAGAGGACCAGAGGGGAAGAAATGTGGCCATTCTTATAGAGGGAGGAAGAAACAGAAATGGCTCCAGCTATTGGGCTCCAAAGCCCTCGGGCCCCATGGCTTGAGTAGAGAAAAGGCCTTCCAGTGTCTATCCTAGTGCCTAATACGGTGAAATTTAATAGGGGTTGAATTCAAATGAAAATAAAGCACTGATTTTATGCGACGGTAAGCCCACTGAAAATTATGTCGATGGGTAACAGGCACTGACACCCCCATTTCACAGATAAGGACACAGTCACCGCCCTACAGCTGGCAGGTTTCACAGGTACAGTAGGAATCCAGGTCATCCTGCCTCCCAAACTGGCACTCTTGTCAACTAGACCCTAAGGAGTCAAATGCAGCTGAACCAGATTAAATGCAATCGGGGAATAGTTAGCAAAATAAATAAAAATACAATACAAAGAAAATATTAATTTGCCATTTTTTAAGTCAATATATGACCCCCCAGGGGGGAATCTCATCTTTATTTGTGTTTGACACAACATAACATAACATGGCCACTTTTTCTTAACTGTAACACTTAATTGGATGTCAGGCACTGTGTTAAGTGATGGAGATTCAAAAAGAGGCAAACGCCAGTCCCTGCCCTGTGGGAGCTTAGATTTCACCATGATGTCTCCCGTAAGACAGCAGCAATCACTGAAGTCATGAACTTGGAAGCCCACCTCAGTGATTCAACTAGGCAGTGGTAAGTCATAGGGCCACAGTCTAAGAAGAGAAAGGATTTTAAGAGACCACTGAACTCAACCTTTCTTGTCTTAAGATCAAGAAACTGAATTCAGCAAAGAGAAATTAAGTTGTAGCATTTCGATCGTGTCCTACTCTCCTCGACCCCATCTGGGGTTTTCTCTAACAAAGATCCTGCAGTGCTTTGCCATTTCCTTTTCCAGTTCATTTTACAGATGAGGAAACTGAGGCAAACAGTGACTTGCCCAGGGTCACACAACTAGCGTCTGAGGCCAGATATGAACTCAGGTCCCCATGACTCCACTGTCGATGTTCTATCTACTGAACCACCCAACTGCCCAAGTAACCTGTCCCAAACCACTCTGCAGTTGGCACTGAACCCAAGTGTCCCTGACTTTCAGGACAGAGTTCTACTATGCCATACCGACTCTATTAAATCTTTCTGAAAAAGCCTTACATTTACTCATTCAGAGAGAAAAAAATAATAACTCCATCAGAAAGGGAGTGATCTTTTTTGAGTGAGTGAAACAGGACGTGTGGGAAAAGAAATCACATCACTCACAGGAAAGGGCGCTTCCAGGATTTTTTCCACACTTGGAGGAGGGGACAAGGGCACCACCAATAGATCTGTATGATAAAGGCTACCAAAATGAATCGCAGAAAATGTAATTCTAACACACAAAAGCGCAAAAGCCGCCCTCAAAGTTCACATGGACTGCCTTGCCGCAGTTATAATAGTTAAAAAATGAAAGCAAAAAGACAAGTGAAGGGAACAAATCCCTTTCTATCCTATATAAATGTGAAAACAAATCTTCCCAGCCCCTTCTTCCTACTAACTCCCCAGCCAGGGACAGATCAGGCATTTTAGGACATGGACAACATGGGAATTTGCTAAGCTTGGCTATGTGTGATGTATGTTTGTAAGAAAAGCTTTTTCTTCTCTTTTTTCAACTAGGGGGAGAAGAAAGTGAGAGAAAAAATAGATGCCTGTTAGTTGGTTTTTAAAAAATGAATCAATAAACCAGGATTTAGGTCAAGCTTCTGGTCCCTCCACTGAAACTCTGTCCCGCTCATCGCAATAGCACACATGATACCAACAGACAGACTTTAAGGGGGCCCCCAGAAAGCTCCCCTGCTGTCTCAGATTTTAATCTCTGCCAAGCATTTTAGTCAAGTTCAAGTTCAGAGGGAGAGAAGAACTCTTTGAAATAGCATTGTGGTCAACACCAAATGCAGGGGGGAAAGTGTGATATGAAGAGGCAGGAGATGCTTTGCTACCAACAGTTGCACAGAAAAGATTGCTATGGATTGAGGGTTAGAATAACCCTCCCAATTAAATCATCATTTCAACGAGGGCCAGTTTCCCTCAACTTAAATGATCTTTTTTCCCCTTAGTCTCATCCTCTTTTTCAAACATTATCAACTGGAAGGGAGGATGCCCTTGAGAGTGTCCATTTCAGTTTCCTGGCAGAGGGAGCAATTTCCAGAAGTGGTTCCTGAAGAAACCAGGTTTTAGTTCCCACTGCCCATCCTTTGAGTGGCCTTTGGCGGTCCCCTCTGGGTCCCTCCTTTCCCCGCCCAGGCCCAGCTGAGACGCCCTACACATACCTGGCGATGGACAAAGAAGCAACACCACACCATGGGGCACTCCGGAACGGGGAGTCCACTCAGGTCTCACAGGCCAAGGCTCTTCCCCCTTGAACTGGAGCCAAGCACTCTAAGCAGGCTTCCCTGAGCAAGGCTGCTCTGGTTTCCCTGAAGGAACTCCTCCCTAACCACTCACAATGCATGACAGGAAGTGACAAAGGAGCTAGTTATCTCTTAAAAGGGAGAGAGGCGAAGGTCTTTGCCCTTTGCCAGCCTCTTTTGGGCCCACTCTCTGTGGTTTCCTAGTCAGCCTCGGGACTGTCAAGTAAAGCTTTACTCTAGGTACACTGAAAGGCACACAGGAAGTCCTATTAGGGGAGAATCTCAGGCTCTGTGCAAGAAAAAGCTCCAACTCAAAATGATCAGCTTTTGGTGGGGGATGGGTTTGAGGCACCTAAAGTTTCACACCAAAAGAGGACCGTTAATGGGGACGGACACAGGAAGACATGCAGGCCTTTAGTTAGTTTCCCTTGAGGACACCCACAATATCCTGGTTTTCATTTGAGGAAATGAGGCTGGCTCAGTAAAGGCTCCTGGATGGATGGCTGGTTTTATCCAGACAATGAGAGCTGGCCACAGGATGGCCCCGAGACCTTAGAGGCTGTCGAGTTTTCTGTTGAACTAGTTGTGGGGAGGGGCTGCCCCTTTTATTGCAGCCTGTTCAATAATTCTGGTTTTCCTTCATCCTCACCAAACTGAGAGGCATGAGGTAGAATCCCAGAGCTGTGGCAATTTGCATTTCACTTCCTCTCAGTAATTTGGAATTTTTTTTCATTTGGTTGTTGATAGTTTGGGTTTCTTCTACAGAAGTGTGCCTGTCCATATCTTTTAGGCATTTATTTATGGGGAAGGGTTGTCCTCCATTTCTGGAACTCATCTTGGCCTCCTGGCTTCCTTCAAATTCTATTTCTACCCAATTTCTATTCAAATTCTAATTAAAACTTTATCTTTCTAAAGAAACCTTTCTTGATGGACCTTGATGATAGTGCCTTCCTCCTACATGTTATCTCCAAGTGATTGTGTGTAAGTGTATATGGATGTGTATGTATGTGGACATACATATATATGAGTTGGAAAGTGTTTTTTACTTTTACTTTTAGCTCCTAATTTTCTTTTTTTTCTCTTAAAATTTTTTTATTTTATTTTTTGTTTTTGTTTTTACAAAAAATTTATGCAGAGGTAATTTTTCAGCATTGACAACTGCAAAACCTTTTGTTCCAACTTTTCCCCTCCTTTCCCCTCACCCCTTTTTCCTGATGGCAGGTTGAGCAATACAAGTTAAATATGTTAAAGTATAAGTTAAACACAATATATGGATACATGTCCAAACAGTTATTTTGCTGTACAAAAAGAATCGGACTTTGAAATAGTGTACAATTAGCTGTAAAGGAAATCAGAAATGCAGGCAGACAAAAATAGAGGGATTGGGAATTCTACGTAGTGGTTCATAGTCATCTCCCAGAGTTCTTTCGCTGGGTGTTAGCTCCTAATTTTCTTTCTTCCTTCCTCTATCCCTCTCCATCCATTAAGAAGGCAAGAAAAATCCTCAATATTCATAATAAATTTTCGTAGTCAAGCAAAACAAATATCTATTACATATTTTGTTTGAATATAATTGTCTTGATGTTGTCCTCCCCCATTAGATTGTAAACTCCTTAAGGGGCCTCTCTTTGTTTTCCCAATGCTTAGTACATAGTAATTACCTAATAAATATTTATTAGTTATCAATTTCTTATATCTTAGAAATGAAACCTTTATTAGAGAAACTTGCTACAAGATTATTTCCCAATTACTCAATTTCATTCTTATTTTAGACACATTGATTTTGTTTAAGCAAAAGCCTTTCAATTTCATGTAACCAATATTTTTACCTCCTGTGCTTTTCTCTATCCTTAGTCACATCATCCACAAATCAGAAAGGTCAGAAAGGAGATCTTTTCCAGTGACAGAGAATGAGTTCTCCACCAAACAAATAATTCTACTCTGTTCTGGCAAGTCCTATCCCTTCCAATAAGAAATGACCAACAGGAGAAATACAGAGAGGCTTGGAGAGACATCAACTGATGCTGAGTGAAACGAGCAGAACCAGAAGATCATTATACACTTCAACAATGATACTGTACGAGGATGTATGCTGATGGAAGTGGATTTCTTCAACATAGAGAAGAGCTAATCCAATAACAATTGATTAATGATGGACAGAACCAGCTACATCCAGAAAAGGAACACTGGGAAATGAATGTAAACTGTTATTTCTACCTTCTGAATCCAATTCTTCCTGTGCAACAAAAAATTCGGTTCTACACACATATATTGTATCTAAATTATACTGTAATATATTTAACATATATAAGACTGCTTGCCATCTGGGGGAGGGGGTTGGGGGAGGAAGGGAAAAAATCTGAATAGAAGTAAGTGCAAGTCCTATCCCTTCCATTAGGAAGGGGTTGAGATTCTCCCATTGTTTTATCTGTTTGAAAAGGGCCTAGAAGAAATCAGAACCAGTAGAGATTCTGCTGAAGGAAGTAATTCAGAAAATACTTCACATAAGTCCTAGAACGTCAGCAATGGAAGGCACTTCTCAGTTAAAAATATGAGCTTCTTGGGAGCAGATGTGGACTTTCAATATATTTGCATTTCCAGCATCCTTCAATTCAATTAACATTTAAAAGTATCTATTGCACATCAGGCACTATGTGAAGGGGATGGAGAAACTGTCTCTGCCCTCCATTTTCTGCCCACATCACCAGACACATAAAGTCATTATGTATTGAGAAGTTCCAAGTTCACTCATCAAAGATCGTTAACAGGAAGTTTAAGTTTTTCTGCTATCTGCAAAAGTGGCAAGTACTGGAGGCTTTGTAGCCATAGCATCTCCTAACCAACATGGGAAGAGCACCAAAACACCAAGAACACAGGTTTCCTAACATGAGAATCCCAGTTAGAATCTTATAATCCAACAGCTTCTCCACATTGAATAATTTCCCTGCCCCATGGCTAACAAATTATCTCCTGAGCCCTTAAGAAGTACAATTCAGTTACTGTGTGTGGATAACGTGGGAGCCCCTTCCCTGCTGCCTCTCTCCCCCTACTATTGTCCAGCTTGCCCTGCTCCTCTCTGCCTCTTCCTAGTCCCATATACTCCCCCTGCCTTCCCCTTCCCTGGCTCATTCAAAAAGAAACTTTCCTCAATCTTAGCTTTCTCCTCACACTCATATTCACTTTCCCCTAATTTCAAAACAAGAGAGAGAATGGGACTAGAAAACTAGATGTTGGTGAGTGTGATTTTAATCTGGGGATGGGGGTAGACAGATTCTGGGTCATATTGTTCAAGAGAAGCTTAGCAAATGCCTGGAAGAAGATCTGGTGGTCACCAAGAGCCCTGTGGCTTGGGCCACAATTAGTCATGCCAGGTGAGGCCTTTTTCTGACCCCGGGACCAAAAGGACAGAATCAAGGAGAATTAAGATCGAAAAGCAAGAGGAAAGATATAGCTTAACTTACTATGATTTTTTTGTTTAAATCAAAGAAAATTTTTCTCCCTCCTCCAATCCAAATCAAAATGAGAGAGAAACATGAAACCTTTCTTACAAACACCTACAGTCGATGCAAAACAATTTCCTCCCAGCTGCCATGTCCAAAAAAGAAAACCATGTGTGTGTATGTAGCTTGACAGAATAGTCAGGTATATCTCTCAATATATATTATACGTATGGACATATGGACTCAAGAGTGCAGAATGATACATATATATATATATATATATATATATAAATATATATAAATTCAGAATGTAGATTAAGACACACATAAATATATGAGAGGAAACACAGAGAGAGAAAGAGAGACAGAGACAGAGACACACACAGAGAAAGTATAATCTGGACTTCCTCTACACTCTGAGTCCATTATGTCTCTTATCAGCAGAAGGTGGGTATTTTCAAAGTCTTTGGGAAAAGTGTCTCATGCCATCATATGGAAAAAAAGGAGATGAAGGCTGGATGTTTATGCTGGAAAGCATGGAGATCTCCTTGGCTTCTGGGCCTTGGGAGCTGCTCATTAACAGTTTAATGCTAACATGGCAGGGAATCTCTGGTAGAGTCATTAGTGCTTGGCTCTCTGTTTTTTAATATGATCATTATCAATGATTTAAATAAACTACTGATGAAATGCTTATTAAATTAGGGGAGATAATAGGCTGAGAGGAGACCACTGGGTAGCACTATGGATAGAGTCAGGAAAATCTTGAATGAAAATTTTATCTCAGATACTCACTAGATAGAAGTCACCCACCCTTTCCCAGCCTCAATTTTCTCATCTGTAAAATGGGGATGGCAATAGCATTGACAAATGAGACAATATATGTTAAGTACCTTCTACACCTCGAATTTCTATATAAATGCTCACTATTCTTATCACCAGCACATTAGGTGGCAGGATATAAAAATAATTCGGACAAGCCAGAATATCAGGCTGACTTGGGGTTGTCTAACAGGCTTACCCCATCAGTCACTCCCCCCTCCTCCTTTGTCCAATCCAGCAAGACTTCACTTCAGCACCATGGACACCCACTCTTCCACACTTTCCCCTCAGGTTTCTAACTCTTTGGCTCTGCTGAAATCCTCTCTCCAAGGTAGCCAGGGACTGCCCACTTGGGCATGAATTGACCTTCCTCTGTGCTCACTGCCCTAGACCACACTTTCTCCTCCCTGAATGACACTCCTCTGCTGCTTCTCATGCCACTTCTCTGGTCTCCTGTCTCCTGAGTATTCACCACCCATGTCCACCTTCCGGGTCCTTGGGCTCAGTCTCTCTCTCCACTATCTCCTTTAGGACCCTGATCCATCCCCACTGACGCTCAGTAGATGAAGGACAAATGTGTGCAGCTCTCCAACCCTGATCTTTCTCCTGCTCTCCCCTTCCTCACTGCCACAAGTTTGCCAAGTATTCCAGGTGAGATGTTCTGTCATACCATCCCCCCCCCAATCACTGATTTCAAACCAAAACCACCTTCCTAGTCACAAAAGTTTGAGAACTTGGAGCCTCTTAGTTCTTTAATTTTTAGATTTTCTTTTTTTAATAAGAACTTAACACCTGCAGCAGCTAGATGGTGCAATAGATAGATGACTGGCCCTGAAGTCAGAAGGATGTGAGTTCAAATGTGACTCAGACACTCAACACTTCCTGGCTGTGTGGCTTAACCCCAGTTGCCTCAAAAAAAAAAAGTAAAAGAACTTAACACCTTATTATTATTATGAACTTATCAACAAATGTGCACATTTCCAAATTTAAAGACCACAGAAAAAGAGGGCTGCATATGAAATCACTGATCTAAGTGCAGCTTATTTTCATTAAATTTGCCTGCCTACATTCCCTGTTCTCTTTTGTGTATTTTTAAATGATACTTGAAGCCATTTTTGATTCTTCCCTCTTCACCTTTTCCAGCCAATTGCCAAACCCTGCCCATTTCTGCCTCTGCAACAATCCTTGCAGATGCCATTTTCTTTCTGGCCCTTGTCTCTTCTTACACGGTCTGTCCCTGGGATCTCCTTCCTGCAAGGTGTCCTTGCCTAAAAATCTCCCCTTGCTAATCTCATCCTTCGCACTTAGACCAAGATCATCTTCCAAGGCAGAGCTGTGACGAGCACCCCTGAGATGAGAACCTTTCAGTGGAGCTCTGTCCCCTTGATGATGATAAAATAGAAATTCCCTTTGCCAACCTTCACTATTATTCACTTGGTTTTCCTTTACATGCTGTACAGTCCAGTCACACTGGATCCATAGCTGTTCCATAAACAAAGCTTTCCATTTCCTGTCGGCATGCCTTCATTTTTGCCATCTGCCCTACCTATTCTTTCTGAGTCCCCACTGATGCTCACATATCCCATCCCCAGCTCAAAATCTTCTCTTTCTGTCTTCCTCTTTCATTATCCAGATTTCTAGGGTAATCCAGGAAGAACTGGAAATTGCAGGGACCAATTGGGAAATGGTTGAACAAGCTGTGATATGATTATGATAGAATGCAATTATGTTATTTTATTTCTCTTTATTTATTTATTTTGTAGCTTTTTATTTACAAGACACATGCACGGGTAATTTTTCAGTATTGACCCTTCTTTTCCAACTTTTCCCTCCTTCCCCCCAACCCCTCCCCCAGATGGCAGGTAGACCAATACATGTTAAATATATTAAAGTATATGTTAAACACAATATATGTATACATATTTATACAGTTATCTTGCTAATGCAACTATGTTATAAGAAATGATGAGCTCAGTGATTTTAAAATATGGACACACAAGAAAAAACGCATAGTGAAACGAGCGGGACCAAGAGAACTGAACTACTGTGTCCAGAAAGAGATCTAATAGAAGTATGTGTAGAGTAACTTTATGTCTATGTGTCTACTGTCTAATCTGCAGAAAACAAAACAAAAAGAAATATCCGTGATAATTTTGCTATATATTTGAAAGGAATAGCAAATTGTATTTGGTAGAATTGCAGAATTGTGTACAATCTTTTTTTTTTAAGCTGTACTATGTTATGAAAATGCTTGTTTTATTCCATAAATTAAAAATAGAATTTAATAGAAAGGGACCAAAATTTTAATAAAAATCGCCAGCATCATATCTTTGGAATGAGGTACATGAATAATGACTTTTGATCACATATTGTGGACCCAGAACCCAGAGCAAAGGGACAGGATTGTCTTACATGTAGCCTGAAACACTTTCCTCAAACCCCAACCTTCTCTCTTCTAAACAATCACAGCCATCTTAAGGGGTCTCAGAATGGCAGGCCCTCCTTTACCGGAGGTCTCCAAGCAGGGTCCGAATGGCCGTTGCTCAGTGATGTTATGGGCTGGAGAGGAAATTCATGCTCAGGGATAGGTTGGAGAACATGGTTCTAGGTAGGAGGATCTACAACAAATAGAGGAAGTACGGCACCATTTCAGGCCAGACCTATTTGGACATGACATGAACTGGCTCCAATGACATCTGCTATTTGGAAACATTGAGCCTGCTCCAAAACACTGGCTATTATCTCAGCCCAAAAGGCATTGGAAGGGATGAAAAGAATGTGGGACTTGACCTGAGGTCACTGGAGGTTCCACAATGAATAAATATGAAAATGTCTATTTATGGATTCTGCATTGGAACTAAAAATACACATAAGCTTCTCAATGCCAGACAGCTCATCACCGTACAATTCTTCCTGGTTTTGTTCAGCAGAATGCTCCCAGTCGAGCTGGGTACAAAAATAATAACAATAACAATCCTAGAGGTTTATATTTATATACTACTGCTTTGGGGTTTACAAAGTACTTTGAAAATATTTAATTTTATCTTCACAACATCTCTAGGAAGTGAGTGTTATTGTTATCTCCATTTTACAGATAGGGAAACTGAGGCAGACAGAGATTAAATGACTTTTGTAGCCACTAAGTACGTGTCTATGGCCAGACTAGACTTACGTTGACCTCCTAAGCAAATATTTATAACCAAAAATGCCTCACATAATTTTTAACAAAAATTCACTGAGATTTTTTTTAAAATTCTACCATTTGAGTTTCATTGAAAAAAGATAAAAAGCCTCACCCCGTAGGGTTTTGTAATCTTTAAAGAGGCAATAACAAGAAATGCAATTAGAGATCAATTCCTACTGATGCTCCTGTGTGGGCAACAAGCATATTTGTCAAGTTTTTTTTCAGAGCCACAATACGGCATTTCTACTCTTTCTGTTGTCGTTTGCTTACACTTTTGTTTTTCTTCTCAGGTTATTTTATCTTCTTTCTAAATCCGATTTTTCTTGTGCAGCAAGAGAACTGTATAAATATATATACATATATTGTATTTAACATATTTTCCCCCCCTGAGGCTGGGGTTAAGTGACTTGCCCAGGGTCACACAGCCAGGAAGTGTTAAGTGTCTGAGACCTGATTTGAACTCGGGTCCTCCTGAATTCAAGGCTGGTGCTCTATCCACTGCGCCACCTAGCTGCCCCTTATTTAACATATTTAACATGTATGGGACTACCTGCCATCTAGGGGAGGAGGCGGCAGGAAGGAGGGGAAAAGCTAGAACAGAAAGCTTTGCAAGAGTCAGTGTTGAAAAATTACCATGTATGTGTTTTGTCAATAAAAAGCTATAATAAAAAAATAAAATGAAATGAAATGAAGATGAACTAAAAATAAAGGTTTTTTCAGGAGCAACAAATTCCTTCCACGTAACTACCCCCCGACTGCCTTCTTGGGAGAGAGAGGCTTTAACCCCGACCAATGGGTGCTGAGGAGTGAGACAGAGCATCCTTTGAAGATGATGGCCAGCGCTTTACTTCCTACTGACAGCAGGTAGAGAATGGAAAAGTTGAATACTGGGGGATTTTTGATATTTAAATAACTGCCTGAGTTGGATTTTTTTTCCTTGAGTGAATGAACTAACATGAAAAACTCGATTTTCTAGGTGAGCCATTCTCCAACTTTTAGGCCCCAGGACTTCTTTACACTCTTACAAGTTATTATAGCTAATAGGACTATTATGAGGGACCATTCTCAAAAGGCCTTTTGTTGACGTTGGTCATTTCTAATTGTAATAGAAATTTAAAGAGCTTAGTATTATTGTAAAAATAGTTTTAACCTTATGGATCACCTGATGGGTCTCAGGGATCCCTCAAAGTCCCCACTGTACGCTTTGAGGATTCCTATTTTAAGTTGAAATCCACTAAACACACTCACACACATACACACATTCCCATATGCCCCACATGCACACACACACCCCACCTACTCATGCATTCACACGTACACACATCCCCATACCCCCCTACCCATGCACACACACACACACACACACACACTCTTAACTGGACACAGCAGAGCCAAATTGCTTTTATTGTAGTTTCCTGCTTTTCCAATGATGTTCAGTGTCCCCTTAGGAATAATTTATGGGAACAAAGGGTCAAATGTAACATTATTTTTTTAAAAAAAAGTCTTTGTTCTAAAGGACAACTGGGGGGGGGGGAGGTATAGAGAGGAAAATTCAGATAATGGAAAAACAGAAGATACCAATAAAAATCTAATTTTTAAAAAATTTACATGGCTGATGACTATAAATATGGGTGGAATATAAAGGGGAGATGGGGAAGGCCCAACCATATTCCAGTTCAGCCCACCCACCTATTAGTAACTGGACCCCCAGAACCAAGCCCATTAAGTGGAGGAACAGGATGGGGACAATGAGAAAATCCAACATTTTGTGCTAGTTAATTTTGTCAGACTGGTTTGGGTTTTTTTCTCCTATTGTGTCTTTGTTATAAATAATCTGTCTTTTTGTAAAGGGAGATACACATATTGATGATGCAAAACCAAAATACATCTATAATATATCAAGATATATCAATAAATATTTAAAATAGGGTCAGCTAGGTGGTGCAGTGGTTAGAGCATCAACCCTGAAGTCAGGAGGATCTGAGTTCAAATCTGGCCTCAGACACTTAACACTTCCTAGCTGTGTGACCCTGGGCAAGTCACTTAACCTCAATTGCCTCAGCAAAATATATATATATATATATATTTAAAATAAACATCTAAAAACAAACAAAAAAAATCAATAAATATGTAAAACACATCCATAAAAACCTTTTCAAAGAAAGAATGCACCAGCAACCCGGCCAAGCTGGTTCGATGCAAAGAGTTTCTCTGAGATGCTTACGACTCACTGGTGCTCAGAACACAGAGACAAAAACCAGAAGCAGCTTTGCCCCCAAAGGACTTGCAATTCCGACCCTGGCACCCAGCTCAGGGCTTGGCCCGCGGCAGGCCCTTCAGAAAGGCTTGTTGACGGACTGCCTGATTATGTAGGGGAATCCACTCCACCAGTGGAAGAACTCGTGGAGGAGGAGAGAGAAGGCCCTACAGCTCGCTGGTGAGGGATCAGCTCAGATCTCCCTTAGGAAATGGCACACGGGGAGATCTTAGCTGTTGGCAACGGCAGGAGAGGACATTTCAGGCACATGAGGTAAAGGAGGAGGCAAAGGCCCAGAGAATGCTAAGTTCAGGACCAGAAAGAGGCCGCCTTGGGGACAGGACACCCCCCCAAAACAAGCCCCCCACCCAAAAAAGCCCAAGGATCACTAACAAACAGGAGAGACTTCTTGCAAGGAGCCTCAAAGGAAAACAGTTGATTCTAAGAAGGAGAGGGGAGGAAGAGTATGGTCTATGCAAAGGTCTGGTGAGGGGAAATTTAATCCTAAATTCAGGGAATGGCAAGTAGAACAATTGGGAGGGAATGGAAGAGGGAGTGAAAAGAAAATAATGGGGGGCAGCTAGGTGGCACAGTGGATAGAGCACCAGCCCTGAATTCAGGAGGACCAGAGTTCAAATGTGATCTCAGACACTTAACACTTCCTAGCTGTGTGACCCTGGGCAAGTCACTTAACCCCAGCCTTTAAAAAAAGAAGAAAGAAAGAAAGAAAGAAAGAAAGAAAGAAAGAAAGAAAGAAAGAAAGAAAGAAAGAAAGAAAGAAAGAAAGAAAGAAAGAAAGAAAGAAAGAAAGAAAGAAAGAAAGAAAGAAAGAAAGAAAGAAAGAAAGAAAGAAAGAAAGAAAGAAAGAAAGAAAAAAAGAAAGAAAGAAAGAAAGAAAGAAAGAAAGAAAGAAAGAAAGAAAGAAAGAAAGAAAGAAAGAAAGAAAGAAAGAAAGAAAGAAAGAAAGAAAGAAAGAAAGAAAGAAAGAAAGAAAGAAAGAAAGAAAGAAAGAAAGAAAGAAAGAAAATAATGTTCAATCAGGGTGGAAAGGTGATGGGAAGTCAGGTTGTAAAGGTTTCAGACAGCTCTCTGAAGGGTCTGTAATTCATCCTAAGAGCCATCTCAAGAACATTCAGTGGCTCCCCATCACCCTCCAGATGAATTAGAAACTGCTCAGATGTTGTATACACACACACACACACACACACACACACACACACACACGTGTTATCATGAAGGATGGGTTCTGGAGCTAAGGGACTAGGTCAGCACTTTACTTATTGCCAATGATTAGTTCAACAGAAAGTGAAAAGGAAGGCTAGAGAGAGAAAGGGATAGAGAAGAAAAAGTGGGAAGGAGACAGGGAGAGGAGGATGGAAGGAATGTGAAGGAGGAAGAGAGGGAGGGGGAAGAAGAAAACAGAAACAGAAAGGAGAGACATGAGGAGAGATGGAAGAATTTAGGAGAGGAAGAAAAGGAAAAAGGATGAGGATGAAGAAAAGAAGAGGAAGGGAAAGAAAAAAGAAAAGGAAGGAAGAAAGAAGGAGAAAGAAAAGGGAGAGAGCAGGAAGACAAAGCTGTATGCATATACATGCACATGCAGAGACACACGTGCACACAAGCTGAGAGCAAGATGCTGAGGGTGTGCCTGCAAGCTCTCCCATGGAGATCCATCAGCAAGGGCAGGCAGCCCAGGGGGCAGGGAAGCCTGACCGGTGGACTCCTGAGCTGAAGGCCCCCCTTCCAGGCTCCCTGGGACCACTGCCATCTCAGTGCCACAGCTGCACAGCTCAGTTCCTTGCCACTTTAAGCGAGAACCAGAGCCATGAGCTCCTGGGACGGGCCGGTGGCTTGGGAGGCCCACGGCTTTGCCAGCTTGAGAGAGTTCCGAAGGGACTCCCGTTCCTCCACGGAGACCCTAGGGCTGTGTTGACAGGGAGGTGCCTGGGGCCCCAGCCCAGGGAGGTCAGGCACCCAAGGGACGCTCCCCGTCACTCTGCCACAAGCAACCTCTTCACACGCTGCTCCTGGGAAAGTCAGGAGGACACATCGCTGCCCCCGAGGCAGAGACCGCTGCAGCGAAGACCCCTCCTCTCCCCTGGCAAGGGGAGGTGTAATGCTTGGAAAAGCTTTTATTAAGTGCTGACTAGTGCCCAGAAAGCTGGGGAGGGGGCAGAGCCTGAGCAAGGCCCCTCAGCCAGTGTAGAAGACAAAAAAATCACTTCTCAGCCAGTCCAAGTGGAGCCTCCGTCAATCAACAGGCAAATTATTAAATGCCAACTGTGTTCCGGGGACTGGGCTCGGCAGTGAGGACCCAAAACCAAGAGTCAGTCTCTATTTCCGAGACCCTCACGGTCTACGGGGGAGCCTCAGAGAAGGGCCTGGTCTACAAGAGCTCCTGAAAGGAGATGGAAAATGGGATCCGATGAAACGCTGGAAGAGGAGAATTATGGACTCAGAATGCTTTAGCCACGAAGCATGAAAATGGGTCCCAAACTCCATGAGACACTGGCCAAGGCGGGTTCAGGAAGGACCTCCTAAGCACCAGCCACTGTGTGAAGCACAGGGGGAACAAAGGAAGGGAAATGAGTCCTGCCCTCGAGGAGGGCAACGTGCAAACAGACGGGCACAAGCTCTCCAGATTTGGGGGTGATCTCGGAAAGGAGGTGTTGCGACAAAGGGAGCCGGGATGTTAACCGGGACTTGAAAGAGCAAGGGGGGTCACAAGGGAGGACGTTCCGGGGGAGGGGGGGACACCAGAGGGAGTTCCCAGAGCCAAGAGACGGAGGGTCCTGTTTGAGGAGGGTCCGGGAGGCCGAAGTGGCTGGCTACAAGAGCATGTCCAGAGGAGTGAAGTATCAGGAGACTGGACAGGTCGGGAAGGGCCCTGAATGGCAAGCAGCACTTTGGGGTCACTCTGGGGACCCTGGGTTTGTCGACTGGGGCAGGGGTACACATGACACGATCGGATGGCATCGGGCCCCATGGCCAGAGCAGCGGCCAAAGGCTCCAGCGACCACAGCAGAGCGTGTGGACGTTTTAGGAAAAGCATTAAATTGTCTCTAATTCTCCTGGAGAAAAAACTGCAGAAATACTTCTCCACTCACTCCTCGGGGACTGCCGAGGCGGGACGTCACAGAAGGGGTCGGCCACGATGCCCGGGGCCTTGCCAACCGGCTTCTGGCTTTTACTACGAGAGAAGGCTCCCTGCCCATGGGGGAGGGGTAATAATGCCCATAAATTATCGCAAAGCAAAAGCAAAGGCCCGAAAAACTTTTTAAAAAGTCCAAGAACTTTCAGGATGCTGAGGGCTGCTTAGGGGACAGAACTGCTCCCACGTGTGTGACTGCGTGTCAGCCTTTCCAAAGTGTTCCCTTCTAAACTGCATGTAAATACAAGCCGGGGGCAGGAACGTGCAGAAAATCCCTGCCGGCTCTCCCTCCTCCTTGGCCCTCCTCCCTCCCACCGGAGGAAAAGCCAGATCCTTGGGCTCTCAGCAGGATGAGTTAACTCCCAGCAAGCGCTGCTCAGGCTTGAAAATACCCAGAGTCCCCTCCACAGATAATTTATGGATAAGGCAGAGAATTGCCCTTCTCCTTTACAGCCCTGAACACCTTCCCCATAAATTCCCTGAGCCTGATAATGTAGCCCCAAGTCCTGGATGACATCATTGCTAAGGTTAAATGTAGATTAAAAGAGAGAGAAAAAATAGCCCTTTGGGGTCACCCAGAGAACGCCAGTGCTAGGCGGCGGCAAGCCCCTTGTGCCGCCGGCCCCGCCGCCTGCTTTTGTTCCAGCTCCGTTCCGTCTCGTCTCCCATCTGGGCAGGAGGAGGCCCGGGGGGCACCCAGCGGCAACACTGGCCGAAATCTGGCCTGTGGGAGGCTCGGGGACAGCGGCAACAGCCTGACCTCGAGGATCTGGATCCGTCTGGATCCGCCATGATCGGGAACCTCTCTGATCCAGATTCCTCATTTGAAAATGAGTGAAGTTTGATCTCAGAGGATCCAGACAACTACAAACTCACGGAGAAGCATTAAGTAAGTGCCTACTGTGTGCCTGAGACAGAAAGGGGAAAACAATTCCCACTGGGGGCCACAGCAAACCCTTCTGTAAGTACCTACAGCATCCACACAAATAAACAAATACATGCAAAACAGCTCCAGAGGAAGTCATTTGGCAAGATCACAAGCCTGCAGAAGGGAATAAGGAAACCCCCCGTTGGGGGCCCAAGTGTCCCGCTTGACCCTTGGCGCCTTCCACTAAGGAAAAAAGTCCGTTTCTTCCAAAATGTCGTGAGCACGTGAGGGCCTGCAGAGGTCCAGAATCCAAACGGGAATTACCGTAAAGGGGGGTACGTCCCATCAGTGGGGGTGACTCGGATTGAGCCGTTGCTCTCAGGGTGCTCCTCGGTAGGATGTGGGAGTGGGGGTGGGCCCGGCTGGCCTTGGAGAGATGGGACCCTAAAGCTGAGACCCGGTCCACTCCACCAGAGACGGTAACGCCCCGCCTGCAGTCGGGACACATCGGGTCAGCAGCCCTTGGAAAACTGTGACCGGAGCTTTGCCCTGGGAGGAAAACCTTCCTGCCCAGGAACGCTGCCCACGTTCTGCAGGGCTGAACAACAAAGGCCTGGGAGGGCCGGGGAACACCCTGCCCGCCGCTGATTGGAGACAGGAAATCTGCTCCGTGATCCCCCCGGCCGGCTCCCCGCCACCACCGCCGCTCACGGGGGCATCTCTTCAGGGAATCCCACAGGAGCAGACAGTTTTCTTGCATGGTCAGTTTGAGCAAAGGGGCAGTGGGACGCACGGGAAACAGCTGGCTTCAGGAGGGCGAGATCTAGTCCTTGCTACGGCTCAGTTTCCCCCTTCGGAGAACGTGCATAAAGACATTTGCTCAATTTTCACTCTTTTCATTGCTGCTCGCTTATGTTTTATTCTGCTTTGTTTTCCTGGTTCGATCTGAGTTTCCTTGTGCAGCACAATCATTGTACAAATATGTCTGCTCATATTGGATTTAATATATATTTTACCATGTTTACCATATATGTTGTCATCGAGGGGAAGGAGTGTGGGACAAGGGAGGGAAAAAGGGAACACAAGGTTTTGCAAGGCTAATGTTGAAGAATGGCCCCTGCATTTGTTTTGAAAAATAAAAAGCTTTAATTTAAAAAAAAAACCAAAAACAAAATGATATTTGTCCAGTCTGCCCTGGCTGCTCTGCTGTAAAGATGGTTTCTGAAAACTGCAAAGAGACTGATTACTGGACTGTTACTGGGACTTATTTTTCCACAGACTCGAGTCCCGCCCTCTCTCTCATTGTACAGATGAAACCCAAGCCTTGACTCCTGGGGAAGCAGCATTTGAACCCAGCTCTCGTCATTTGCCCCAGTGTCAGAGCGGGATTACACTAGAACTAGAGCTGAAAGGGCCCCTCGGAGACCATCTACCCCAGCTCCCTCTGAGGCCCAGGGGCAGGAGGTGAGCTATGCAAGGTCACAGAGGCGGAGACTCGAACCCTGCTCCACGGACTCTTAAGTCAGCGTTCACTGGAACGAACTGGCCGAGGCAGAAATGGATCCCCCGGCCCGTGAGAGTTCCAGGCTGTGGCTTCCAGAGGCAGGGCCGTTCGGGGGAAATAGATGGAATTCTCCATCCGTCCCTCGGTGCTGGGAGGCCGTGAATCCCAGGGGGATTTCTGCCAATAAGGGTGTCCCCTAAATCTCCCGATGACAGGAGAAGATGCTGCTGGAGGAGGGCCGGCCTCAGCCCTGGGAAGGGCCATCTCCAGAGGGGAACGGACCATTTCCTCTGACCAAAGTTCCGACCTCAGGCCCCCCCAGCAGCCCCCATTCAGCTTATGAATGTCTGAGGGCAGAACCTGCAGTGGGATTTAGGAGGGGAAAGGGGAGTTGGAATTAACAGGCACAGTAGCATAAATCTACCAGTAAAAAATGTATTTCCTATGTTCCCGGTTGGAAGCATCAGACCCTGACCTTGCAGGGGCAAAGAGAAGGTAATCTATTCAAAATGGAGCCCGCTTTTGCTGATAACTGTCTGGAGGAGATGCTACAAAGTGACTCGCGGGCTTAATTGGCAGCTGCCCCTGGGAGGGGTTGGGGGTGGGGAGGGCGGAGGGAGCCCAGTGGCTTTGACCTTGACTGAGGATGCCGAAGCCGCCAGGAGCAGACCTGTCCATGACGTGGAGGTGGGCCTCCACTGGGCCGACATTCTTTAGCACTCTCAGCCTCCCCCTTCCCCCTAAATGGGGGACAATTATTTATAGCATCAGCTCCCGGGGTCTCGGGAACAGCGCTGACTCAGCCCCCATCGGGACTCCCTTAAAAGCCAGCACTAATTGGTCCTGGGAGGGCCAGATCCTCAGGCCCACGTGCATTTTCAGGAAAAGGCCTTCAAAACCGCCCCAGAGGTTGGCCGGCCCGGGGATCCCTGCAGGGGCCTGGGGTCCGGCCAAAGTGAACACAGTGACTCTAAACGGTGATGACCGAGGGGACGCATTCAAGCCAATAGAGCCGATAGAGAAGGAATATCTGGAGCGTCCGCAGACAGAGGCAGGGGAGATTTCAAACTCGGCGTCCCCCGCTTCCTCAAAGACCCGGATCCAAGGCTTCACTTAAATTGTCCAATCTGACCTTAACAGACGCCAGACAAAGGGGCACTGCCATAGACGCCCACGGCTGCCTCGCTCTGTTAAAGTTCAGCACACGACTGGCAGAGCCAGACTCGCCCATTTAAACTGGAAGAAGATGGGGAAAAGAATCGGAGGAGAAGGAGTCGGTCTGACCCAATAACTGGGCCGAGGGGGTCATCGTAAGGCATCCTCCGGCCCTGGCCCACAGCCAACTCCCACGTACAACAGTGGCAGGAAGGCTGACCCCGCGCCACAGGGCATTGATGCAAGGGAGCCCACGAAGCCATTAAAGTGGGCAAGAATAGAGGAACTCGAGAAGACCTCATGGAAATAATCACAATGAAAAAGCAGAGCCACAAGACCAGAACCCACAAGAAGGGGGACGGGCCCACTGAAAGGTCCGAGTTTGAGGCGCAGCCCAACCCTTGCTCACGGCCCTGGTCCCCACCAGCAAGCCTGCCCAAGGAGCAGCGTGAGGCAGGTCCAGGGCAGACAGTCATCCCTGTGACTCCCAGCACGGGTGAAGACAAAGAAAGGGACCAAGGGGCTTCCAGGACGGAGGCTCCGGGGAGGACTGGAAGGAAGAACAATGTGGCGGCCGCCACTGAAGGGAGCAGCCGGCCCGTTTCCTGGGCAGAGGGGCGGCGAGAAAAAGAGAGAAGAGAATGTCTGTGAGCAGACGGGAAGTGTCACCCACACGGCCCCGACAGGCCTCGGTCGCACCCTAGCTTACAGGGAAAGGATAAAAGGGCAGCCTGCAGCCTCCTTTCCTCGCTTAACTTGCGTTTCCTTGTCTTTTATTTTTGCCGAGGGGTAAGATGGAAGAGGTCGCGCATTGAGGTCCATCGCTTGCCTTCTCGCAGGGAAAGGGAGGGAGAAAACTTGGAATTCAAAATAAGCAAAGAAACAATAAGAGGTGAGTTGTTGCTCCAAAATTGGAAAGGACCTTTGAGATCCTTTTACAGAGGAGTAAACTGAGGCCAGGAAATTGGAACTGGAGGCAGGCAGAGCTCCACGGCCATTTTGCTTTTCCTACACCAGGCTTGCTGTGTATCTCCGGATCATGAGGCCAGAGAACTAGAGCCAGAAGAGACCCTTCAGGTCTTCCGGTCCAGGCCCCTCATTTTACAGATGGGTAAACTGAGGACGGGTAAGGCTTCATGACTGGCTCAAAGCAAGGCACTGAAGTGAGAGAGATCAAGTTCAAGATTGCCATTTTATGGTGCAAGAAGAGCAGACCTTATTCCATATTCCAAGAAAAAACTAAGACCCCTAACTAAAACACTCTATGCTTGTGACTACTAACAGTGTGCTAAAAGTGCAGCCCAGTGAAAACCCCCACCCCTGGCACTTTCTTTCTCTCTCTCCTTTTTTTTCCCTTTTTATTATTTTTTTTTCTTTTAGCTTTTTATTTGCAAGATAGATACATGGGTAATTTTTCAGCATTGACCCTTGCAAAGCCTTCTGTTCCAACTTTTCCCCTCCTTCCCGCCACCCCCTCCCCTGGATGGTAGGTAGTCCCATACATGTTAAATATGTTAAAGAATATATTAAATATAATATATGTTATACATATATAGAAATATAATTTGTTAAATTATTCTTTAACATATTATACATACATGTTAATATACATGTTATTCAGTTATCTTGCTCCTGGCACGTTCTCAGAAAAGTTTTCCAGTTTAAAGATCCATCCTTAAGTCTCGGTCACTTTTCTCTGAAAAGAAAATGCTTTTTCACAAAGCTAACCAGGGCCAGTCCGTGGTAAACAAACATGGTGCCTGATTTACAGGAAGCACTTTGTGAAGGCGTTGATCGACTCACTGATTGTGAGGATGAGACCCTCCCCCAGGGAGGACCTGCACATGTCCGTGCAGAAGGAGGGAGTCTGCATGAGTGCCTGAGTGCCCAGCAAAGTTATTTTCCGAATTCTGTGTTCCCAGGACTCGATAACAGGGAACTCAAGGAAATGATCACCTAGAACTGGGGGGAAGGACAGATTTTTGAGCAAGAAAGGAATCCTGCCCTATAGATGACCATCCCAAGGAAGAGTTCCCGCGGCTCTGACGAAAACCCATTTGGTGGGCCGAGTCCCAGGAACCGTCCTGTTGACTGGCCCTAAGTGTCCTGGCTCAATTTCCCCATCTGGCTTGAATTGTTTCTAGGCTCCCAGGCCGATTTCTTTTCAGAAAAGGACTTTCCCCCTTCTTGTAGCTCAGAGATGAGATTTATGGCCCTTTCTTGCAGAAAAGGAAGCCAAAAAATCCTTCAGGGTCACCCATACCGAACATACCGATTCGCACCTCCTACGGAAAGAGATTTTCATCTCTTTTTTAAGATTCCATCTTAGGTAACCGTGGGACCAAAGCCAGATTTCTCTCTCACGGGTGCACTTTATTCCTGCTCAGGATGTTGGCGGTTGGATTCGTCACACTGGCCATTCCTAGGGCCCGGGGGGCATGTCATTGATGGCAGGACAGCCAATGGGCCCAATATAGCCAATACAGGCTGTTGGCTGACCCCCGACCCCACATTCACAGGCTTTGGTCTCCATCTTCCCCTTTGAAACCAGAAAGGAACGCTCTCCCCGGCAGCAAACCAACCATGAGGGAAACTATGTGTGGAATGCACACAGTTTGGGGTTTCCAGGTTTGATTGGGAAAAATTCAGGGGAATAGGGAGGGTCGAGAACAGTCAGTTCTAGGTACCGGTCGGCACGTGGGGTAGAAGGAGAAAGCCCAGCCACATCTCCTGGGGGAAAGAGATCCCAAAGAGGGACGTGCAGGGACATCCCCTGCCACACAGACAGCAAGTCTCAGTCCCTGGTAGCCCAATGCCTCTCAGAAGCAATAAATGAGCATTTACGAAAATGCCTCCAAAGTGTCTGAAATGACCCCCCTCTTGAGGTCGCATCAATCATCCTTCCGAGCTTCTAAAAAACAACCGGTCTCCTTTTCCCAAATGAACACATCAAGTCCATTCAATAAGAAACAGCAACAATCATACTATGACCTTTGAAGTCTGGACCCGGGATTTGATGAGCACAAGGAATCCCAGTTGGGATTGACACCAGTTCTAAAGGTCACAGCCCTGCAGGGAGATTCAGTGACTTGCCATGAGTTACACAGCCAGGATGTGTCAGGGGTGAGACTCGAACCCAGGACAATCCTGCTTCTGAGGGAGGAGTCTCTGCCACATCCATCCGCTAAAATGTAAAGCACTTTATGGTCATTAGGACCAACCTTGTGAAGTGAGTATGACGCGCACTATTATTATCCCCATTTCACAGATGCAAAAATAGAGGGGTCCAGAGGAGCGAAACATGACCAGCGAGCACTTTAGAGACGGGCTACACTTCAGAGTGTTTTCCCTACGGGTCCTGCTAGCTTTGACCCAGTCTGAAGAGTCCACAGACCTGGGATCAAGTGACGTTCTACGAACAAATCACTCGTGGACTCTGCTTTAGATTATCAAGACTAGATAAAATGGCCCCTTGGGTCCCTTCCAGCCCCAGCTCTGGGATCCCAGAGCCCCCTAGGGCAGAGACAGCTTCTTGTTCTAGGCTTTAGGGCAGGTGCCTGGTATACACAAAATACTGGGGTATAAAATAAAAATAAATTTGCATATAAAATAAAATACATGTGGATATCTAACAAACCCAAAGAACTTAAAAAATGCTGACTCCTGGCATACACAAAGTATTCAGTAAATGCTGACTCCTGGTATACACAAAGTATTCAATAAATGCTGACTCCTAGACTATCCAAAGTCTATTGTAAATGCTGACACCTGACAAAACCAAAGTTCTTACTAAATGGTGATGCCCAGAATACCCAAAGTACTTAATAAATGCTGACTTCTGGCATACACAAAGTACTCAATAAATGCTGACTTCTAGCCTATCCAAAGTAATGCTGAAACCTGGAACACCCAAAGTTCTTACTAAATGATGATTTCCAGAAAACCTGAAGTATTCAATAAATGCTGACTCCTGACATATACAGAGTATTTAATAAATGCTGACTGGTTAATGGCCTGATTGATTGATTTTGCCTCCATG
Source organism: Sminthopsis crassicaudata (assembly GCF_048593235.1). NCBI lineage: Eukaryota > Metazoa > Chordata > Mammalia > Dasyuromorphia > Dasyuridae > Sminthopsis > Sminthopsis crassicaudata. Next base: position 744,977,977 of record NC_133617.1, on the reverse strand, counting down.
GAGAGAGGCGCGAGGGCCCACAAGACGGTGTAAAGTCAAAGTGGACGTTTCTCTCTCCCCCACAAAAGGGGCTTCTTCTCTTCTTGTCTCCAAACATGGGCGGGAGGCAGCCCGGGGCGGCCACGGGGGTGGCCTGGGATAAAGGGGAAGAGATATTCGGGCTTCAGAAAAACAAGGTTTCAAAATGGAAGAAGAGTTCCCAGACTCGCTCGCTGCCCTGTCTGACCGGGGCGAGGATGACTGGGGAAGGGGTCCGACGTTCAGGACCACAAAGAAAGCCCCCGAGCTGGCCGGCTTCCAGCCCCGCTGCGTTATGGGAGGTGAGCGGTTCTGAATTTAATTTGCCCGGATCTGCTTTTATTCCAATGAGCCTGAAGAAAGCAATTACTGGACGCTCTAGACTTCTTACCGGTCTATTTCTGCTGCTCGGTTTGTTTCTCGGTGGAAGAAAATCGATAGGTAATAACCTCAAATATAATTAGGCCTGCCGGGGGACGGCCGGCTCGGCTTACTCCCAGGACGCCGCCGAGGCGCTGACCGGGGATGGAAATTTTTCACGTGTAATTGGGTCAGACCCCAAAACATGGGCTTTTCCCCTGAGTTTTACCTTCCTCTGGTCTCACTTTAAGGAAGGGAAGAAGGAGGCCCAAGGGCTCTTAAGCAGGGGTCGGAGGAGGTTTTAAAAAGCCCTTGGATGAGTGGAGGTGGCCATTCCTGGTTTCCTTTGTGGCCCTGGGCAGTTTGTCGTCTGCAGGGAGAGAGCTCCTCCTGAGAAGGGTCTCAGCTTTCCACCCTTCCACGTGCTGTCCAAGGGGATGGACGATGCACTGGCCAAAAGCACCTTCTACCCCAAGGATTAGAGCCTTCCAGGGGAGTGGCCTCAGGGCTACTGAGAGCGGCTGAGGCAGAGAGCCCAGAGCTGGGCCCCCAAACCCCGTCTTCCAGCCCTCCCTGCGGCAGCTAAGCCAGCCCAAATCAGTTCTGCTCTTGTCTGCAGACGGACCATGGGCTCAGAAAAGGCTCAGGGAGGGGGAGGATGGCTCAAGGAGGGGGAGGGCATCATGGGGGCCGACTGGCCAATGAGGGGGGCGTCCCCAGGGGAGGGGGGCAACCACCCCTTCTTCTCAGGCACCTGGGCACAGGGCGTTGCCGTGGGCACCTCCCGAGAGCAGACACAGCCCCTGCTTCTGCCCTCAATGCTCGACACCCCCTGGACACGGAGCCAGCCCGGGCACCGGGAGGACCAGAGACGAGGATGCTCCTCCAGCATCCGCCTTCCAGGCCCCCGAGGCACATGCCCAGGAACACTCAGCAATGATTCCCAAGAACAGGAGCCTCCAAAGTAAACGGCTTTTTGCTCGGGGAGAGGCAGGAGCGAGGGAGCAGGCTGAGGGTGGGAGTGGCGCACTGTGCATGGGCCTGTACACGTGAGCCTTAGTGGGGCCACTTTTGTATACACACACGCACACCACGTGAGCGCCAACCCTTGTGAGTCTCCCACCCTGCCCACGGGGAGGAGAAATCCACACGGCTGCCAGAGGCTGCACCCGCACCCAAGGAGCACCTGGCACACGCTGGGAGGGCTGGGCATCGAAGGACCCAGGCTCCGCTGCTTGTAACCCATTTGACCCTGGGCAGTGGCTGAACTCCTCCGGACCTCAGTCTGCTCATCTGTGAAATGGGGAACCGCCTGCCCAAGCTGTGGGCAGTGAGAGAAGGGACAGTACCCATCCCAAGAACCAGAGGCGCTGTACGGGTGGGGGGAAGAAGAAGAGGGCACTCTTGGCCAGGCTGGCGAGTGGCCCAGGCACCAAAAGAACGAAGAGCATTTGGCTGAAGCCTCTTCCTGATGCTGGAGCGGCCGGCCGCGTCCTTCTCCAGCTCATTTTACAGAAGAGGAAACTGAGGCAGAGGGCAGGGACTTGCCCAGGGTCACATAGTGAGGAAATGTCGGGGATAAAGCCTAACTCCAGGATGGCACTCTGCCCACCACGGCACCGGCCGACTGAATTACTGAAGGAAAATCAATAAGAATGACCATGAGCTCACAGCCCTGGTTTTCATCCCCTCCAACCCCTTCATTTGACAGATAAGGCAACTGAGGCTCAGGGAAGTAAAAGGGGCTCTCCTGAGTCCCACCAGAATGAGCAGCAGAGCCGAGATTCGAACTCAGGGTCCAAGTTGGGGCTCCCCCTGCCCCCATTGGTGAAGCCGTCGGTCCCTCTGGAGAAGAACAAGATAATGGGCCAAAAAGCTTTGAGGATATTCTGAAGGCAAAACACTTGGATTCAAGGTTAATCACCTGAGTCTTCTGGTGTCTCTGGGGCCCCTCCATCATGGCCAAGTTCCTTCCGAGGGAGAAGAGGGCCCCCCTTGTCTGAAATGTCCCGTGTCCGAAGGCCGTGTCTCCCCCTGTCCCGACCGGCACGGACACATGGAAGGGCTCTGTCAGGCAGCTTCCAGCAGCTGTGCCATTGCCACGTGAGGAGGGAGGCTGGCTCCAGGAGGGAAGCCCCCTCCCTGCCCTGGGGGAGGCCAGCGCTCAGGGACACAACTCCAGGACAGGCTGGAGCACCGAGAGAGCGTTTTAGAGCCAGAAAGGACCTAGAGCCTACTGACTCAAAAGTATCCAATAAATGCTGACTTCTGGCATACACAAAGTATTCAATAAATGAGTCGGCCTCGCTGTGCCAGAGCGGGTACCAAAGAACGAGACAAAGGGACCAGACGAGGCAAAGCAGGAGCAGCCGGGCAAGCGCCAGGCCTGAGTTCGAATCTCGGCTCTGCTACTCGCTCCCTGGGGGACTTTGGGAGAGCCCCTTTCACGTCCCTGAGCCTCAGTTGCCTTATCTGTCAAATGACGGGAGGGAGATAGGTGAAAGTCATCCTCTTAGTCCAAGCAGTAGAGAGAATAATTTGGAACAGAGGATCCAGGTTCAAATCTCACCAATGGTGCTTATAACCCATGTAAATGGGAGCTACTCACACGAGCCTTTCCAGCCTCAGTTTACCTTTCTGAAACATGGGAACTTTTTCATATTTTAATAACTATTTTAGTACACTTGTTTTCCCTTTATAATCCTGTGCTCTGAGTAGGGGTCCGCAGGCCCCACCAGCCAGCCGAAGGGTCTAGGACACTAAAGAAATTAAGTCCAACGAATCTAACTCTCCCATTTCACAGATGCGGAAAAGAAGGCCCAGAAAAGTCACATGTCAGTCACAGAGCTAGGATGTGTCAAAGCAGGACTTGAATCCAATCCCTCTGACTCAGATCAAGTCCTTTTCACATTTTCACTGCCCTTGGTTGCCTCATCGGGCCTGGAGTACACGGAAATTTTAGCAGCCCGAAAGCGGAGAATTCCTACCTGTGGGGCTTGTTCTCCCCATTGCTGTTCCCCCACCCCAGCATCACAGTTAGACTGGAACAAACTCAGGGACCTCTGACCCCCGGGGCCAGCGCTCTACCCACTGCACCACCCAGCTGCCTGGAGCTCTACCCACTGCACCACCCAGCTGCCCAGCTCCCCACGTGGCGCAGAAATCACTTACCCCTCTGAAATTCCAGCTTTTGGGGGAGGGAAACATGGAAAAGTTGTTCTGCCTTTGTCGCTTAGGCCTGGAAGAGGAGGAGAGAGAAGAGGGTCAGTGCTTGTCCTGATGCTCTGACAAGTCCCCAGGCCCAGCTGGAGCTCCTCCAAAGGAGGGGACCCGGGGCCAGCATAAGTGTTCTGCAGCTCAGCTCAAGAAACCTAATCCTGCCCAGCTCCCTGCTCTCCACCTCTGGCTGGCCAGCTGCTTCTCTTCCTCCGTCTTTCTCTTTCTCTCTTTCCCTTTCTCTTTCTCTCTTTCTTTCTTTCTTTCTCTCTTTCTTTCTTTTCTTTCTTTCTTTCTTTCTTTCTTTCTTTCTTTCTTTCTTTCTTTCTTTCTTTCTTTCTTTCTTTCTTTCTTTCTTTCTTTTTCTTTCTTTCTTTCTTTCTTTCTTTCTCTTTCTGTCTTTGTGTCTTTCTCTTTCTGTCTTTGTGTCTTTCTCTTTCTTTCTTTCTTTCTTTCTTTCTTTCTTTCTTTCTTTCTTTCTTTCTTTCTTTCTTTCTTTCTTTCTTTCTTTCTTTCTTTCTTTCTTTCTTTCTGTTTCTCCCTTTGTGTGTTTCTGTCTCTCTTTCTATCTCTTTCTCTGTCTCTATTTCTGTCTTTCTCTCTCCAGCTCTTTCTCTGTACCTCTTTCTCTATTTCTTTTTTGTCTCCCTCCATCTCTCTTTCTCTTTCTCTCTTTCTCCCTCTCTCTCTGAAAGATGAGTTTTCTCTCCCTTGCAAGAAGAAAAGCCAGTACCTTGACAGGAGCCCAGGTTAAGATAACAAGCCGGCTGGAGCCAGAGGGTGTGATGGGCTCCCGGTCTCTCTCCTCTGTCTCCTTCTCTCTCCGCGTCTCTGTCTCTCACACACACACGCTCTATTCCCCAGTGCACCCAACCACCTGATGTTTACTCCTTGCAGCTCAGCCCCAACCTCTCCTCTGGCAGCCTGGCCACCTTTGTGCCCGCCGGGACCACAGGGAAGCCGGGGAGAGTGGCCCTATTTAGCCGTGGATACACACACATACAACACACACATGATAATACAATATGCACGTGTGTGATATCATGTGTAATGCATATATAATGTGTGTTTTATGCTGAGCCATGCAGTACATGTAAAGAATATTATATATACAATAAATATATAAGATATAAGGAAAACCATATTTTCAAAGAGTTTATAATAACAGATTTACACAAGGCTTCAATAATAATGAACATAATTAAGAGCTACCATCCCTAGAGTGTTGTAAGATTTGCAAAGCACTTTATGAGTGTTGTCTCATTTGAGCCCTACAACAAGTCTGGGAAATAGGTGCTACTATGGTTATTACTCCCATTTAACAGATGAGGAAACTGAGGCAGACCCTGTGATTTGCCCTGAGTCACACGGCTGGGAAGTGTAAAAGGAAAGCACCATATATTCCCAACGCCACTTGCAGGTTGACAGGGTATTTTTCTTACCTTATCTCATCTGCTCATGGGATCATGTGTCTGAAGCCGGAGCTTGGAGACCATCATTTATTAAGCCGAGTCCCAGGGAATTACCCTGATTTATGCAGAGCCACATGGGGAGTAAGTGGCAGAACCCAGATTTGACTAGAGACCCCCTGACTGCCAATTCAGCATCCTTTGCCTCTCTACAAGTTTCCTCACAGAGCCACGAGGACATAATCACTCTAGGCATCATTATTCCCCTTTCACAGATGAAGAAACTGAGGGTCCAAGAGATTAAGTGAGTGTTCGAGGCTGGATCTGAAGGCAACACTTAATTCTTTAGTGTTCTGATCACTGCCCCATACTGCCTCCTTAGAATGAACAAAAGCAATGGTCTTGGGTAAGGTGACAAGAGGTATGGTTCGTGGGGAGAATGAGACTAAGTCTTTCATTTATTTCCTGTAACTGAGTAAAGGGCAGGATTCTCGTGTGCGTTTTCTCTGTTGACTATGTCTCATCACATACACATCCACTTTCCGAATCCCAAATCTGTCCAATGACATCTCAAGGCAAGTAAGGAACTTACAGATGATGTACTAAACTTAACATTACAGAGGAACAGATGAGAGAAGTTCCATTGGGGGGGGGGGGAACAAATTAATATATTTAGGATAAGAAGAGTTGAGTGAAGGAGAAAAATCTCGGAATCAAATTTGGGTAAAAATTTGGTATCTAAAACATAGAGACACGCAACAGAAATGTGTAAGACCGAAAGCCGTTCCCTAACAGAGAAATGGTCAAAGGAGATGAATATATGAATAATCCTCAAAACAAGAATTGCAAGCCGATAACAACTACATGAAAGAATGCTCCAGATCACTAATAATAAGATAAATGGACATCAAAATAACCCTGAGGTTTTCCCCCACGCTCAACAAATTGTCCAAGATTGGTCAAAGATGGAAAATAGTCAATGTTAGAGGATTGTGAAAAGAAAGGTGCACTGATGCATTGTTGGTGAAGCTGAACCTTTCTGGAAAGCCACTAAAATGTCTATAGATGTTGACCTGCACATCCTCCTGCTAAACACATATCCCAAAGATGACTATGTTAAGAAAGTCTTCGTATAAACTAATATTTACAGCAGAATTTTGTGTGTCTACAAAAACCTAGAAACAAAGCCCCATGATTGGAAAATAGCTAAACAAACCAGAGAAATAAATGGAATGAGCACGGAATATTCTGAATGTGGAACATTTACTGCACGGTCACCCTTGGTCAAGATGTTTGTCAGTTTAATTACACTGCTTTCTGTGGAACATTTCCCTATTTGAGTACTTCAGGAAGGTACACAGGAACTTTGTATCCTAAAAAGCTGCCTATAAATTATAAACGAAAACCCCAAGAAATCCCCACTGAAATTGGCTCAGGCCAGTGTCTGAGGGCAGACGGAGCTCCCCTGACCTGACCACGGCCTAAGGTTTCTTCCTTGCTTAGCAGGTCAACAAATTTATCAGGGCCCTGAACCCAAAGCGATGTGTTAGGGCCATTCTGCGGGCAAAGAATTAATCACGTCAGCCTGTTATCAGCCATAACTCTTAGCAACTTCAAATTATTCCATGCCACGAGACCAGAGGCTGGGAAAAGAGAGACGGAGAAATCTCATTACTGTTTTCAACATTCTCTCCCTATCTCCAGCCTTCCAATCCAATTGTCCACAGTGGCCCATGTTGGGTTAGTACCCATGGTATGGATTCTTCATGGGCTCCCATTGATCTTTTTCTCTCCCCTTGAGTACAATATTCTTTCTGAGTTGCTAATGGAGGCCCCAGCTGGTAAAAGTCATGCTGAGAGTCCTTAACTAATTAATGGTTTATAACCACTCCTCAGTACAGGTAGCTATGACTGACATCTGACAAGAGCTGTCAAGAAGACGTGTCGGTTCTAAAATGATTTTCTTCTTTGTCCTAAGTTCAGGATGAGAGACAGTACGGCGTGATAGATGGAAAACCTGGCTGGCTGTGAGACCCTCATTGAGCCATTTAACTACTCAATTCCCTAAGACGATAAGGAGCTGTTATTTTGTTTTGTTTTTAATTTTTACTTCCTCCCTCCCCCAATTAATAAGCATTTAATTTGTCCTTCCTCCCATGAGCCAATTGAAGAAAACAGCAAAAGCCGGTGTCCCTGCAGGGCCACACAAGACTCATTCTGCATCCTGAGTCTGGCACCTCTCTGATGGGGGGTTAGGGGGTGGGGGAAGCCACTCACTTCCTCATTGGGTCTCTGAAATAATGATTGGTCCCTGCATTGATCAATGGAGTTCTGAAGAAAATGGTGAAAGCAAAAAAAGGTACTCTTCTAAATAGAGTCTTCTCATCTGGAAATTCCCTTTAACAAATCACAGGGTTGTTATTTAGCTGGGTCTGACTCTTCATGCTCCTCTATACCATACATTTCCTTGGCAAAGATGCTGGAGTGGGCTGCCATTTACTTCTCCGGTGGGTTGAGGCAAACAGGGTAAAATGACTTGTATAAAGTCCCACATCTACTACGTGTCTGAGGTTGGATTTGAACTCACTCCAAGCTTGTCCACTGAGCCACCTCGCTGCCTGAAAGCTTAAAGGCTGAGGGAGAAATCATTATGCCTAAAGACAAGAACGAGAACAAGACTCATCTTTTACAGTGGTCACGCCATACTTGAAGCATAGACTTTCCCTTCAGTCTTTTCCAAACAAGTTGTGATTTTCCGTTTCCTGTAATCAGCCTTCCAGTTCTGCAAATGAGTCAACTTGACCTTCCCACAGAGAGCTTTTTAGGTGCAGACTTGTAGCTTCCAGCTCTGACCCAGAAATGGGCATTTGCTGTTGTTGGATTTGAGTCAGAGATTTCTGAAGAGCCTACTGTGTGCCTGCCCTGCTGTGAGCTAGGTTATAAGGCCACAGAGACGAGAATGACCCCGATCTTGATTTTAATGGACAAAGTTGAGACAAGGAGAGGAGAAAAGTCCTCAAACTCACGTGATCCAAGAGTGTTGAAAGGGACCTTCCAAGGCGTCTCAATCTGTTCTCTCGCTTGGGAGATGACACAAAAGCCAGTCCAGTTCCGGCCCTCTCCCCTTTCTGAGGCCATTTCTAATCATCTATTCCTCCACTTTTACCATTCTCAGTGCCACGGCTTGGGAGCAAGAAACCCTTTCTATTCAAGTCTCACTTCCGTCAGAGGAAGGAGGAGGGGAAGCTCCAGGAGCTTTGGTGAATCCATTATCAATCTATCGTTTTTTTTTTTTTTTTTTTAATTTTATTTTTAATTTTTAAGATATAGGATTTTTAAAAAGTATACATTTTAGGAGATTTGAAGTACTGTTTCTGGTAATGCTACATGACTGTGAATCAGACACCACCATAATCTCTGGAATCAAAATGGTGGATAGATGCATGGACAACAGAAAGATGCATGGTGGGTGGGAAGGGACTGCTGCTTATTGCCATGGAGGAAGCAGCGTTAGAAACACATGGCCGAAAAGGAAGGAAAACATTCCGTTGCTTTCTCTATTGAGAAGAAAATACTATCAGGACTGACCCAGGAATCTTAAATAGAATGATGCTCACTGGCCAGCTGGCTGGAGAGGTCTGTCCACTGGCGCTGGCCAGACTGGCCTTTGGACAGGTGACCCAGAGTTTCTTGCCATCCCCAGGCTGGGAGGACGTCCAGCTGGAAAGATCAGACCCATAGAGGGCTTCAGCTGCCCTGCTAAGAACGCGGTCCTGTGAAGAACTGATACAGGGAACTCCCAGGTGAGGAAATTCCCTCCACTAAGGCAGGTCAACACTTTCCCGGGGCCCAGGGACTTAGAGTGTTGCCTAAAACAGAGAACTTAAGGGCTTGGCCCAGGACCACACAGCCAGGATGTGGCAGAGGCCCAAGACGCGCATTTATTTACCAGATATGAGATCCCGGGCTCGGAGAAGAGAGCTGGAAGGGACCTGGGTGGCTTTCTAAATTAAGACCCTCATCCTACAGACGATGAGCTAAGGATAAGAAAAAGGTCTTATCATTATACACTTCAACAATGATACTGTACGAGGATGTATGCTGATGGAAGTGGATTTCTTCAACATAGAGAAGAGCTAATCCAATTCCAATTGATTAATGATGGACAGAATCAGCTACATCCAGAAAAGGAACACTGGGAAATGAGTGTAAACTGTTATTTTTACCTTCTGAATCCAATTCTTCCTGTGCAACAAAAAATTCGGTTCTACACACATATATTGTATCTAGAATATACTGTAATATATTTAACATATATAAGACTGCTTGCCATCTGGGGGAAGGGCTTGGGGGAGGAAGGGAAAAAATCTGAATAGAAGTAAGTGCAAGGGATAATGTTGTAAAAAATTACCCATGCATATGTACTATGTACTGTCAAAAAAAAGTTATAATTATAAAATAAAATTAAAATTAAAAAAAAAAAAAAGAATTGGAAAAAAAAAAAAGAAAAGAAAAAGGTCTTAGCCCAAGTCACTCAGATCTTAGGAGGCAAATCTGAACCCAGGCCCTGACTCCCAATTGACGGCTTTTTTCTGCCGTCCCCCAAGTCTGTGTCTTACCCCAGTAACTAGGGTAGCTACCCTAACTAGTACTGGTAGTTAGTTACCAGTTACTAGGATAACTTATGCCTGGTCCATTGCCACTGGGGCAGCCCAAAGGGTAACTTTGCCAACCACAGCAATTCGGGTTTTTTGAGGAGAAAGTGATTTGCAGAGTCACAATAGTAAATGTCTGAGGCTAAGTCTGGACCCAGGCCCTCCGGACACCAGGCACCTGGCTGCCCCGGACTCTGGAAGGTCAAGACCAGTTCCAGAGAAGGGAGCCAATCTTTGTCCCCAGAGGGAGCAGCCACACCCAGGAAACTCGGCTTGCAGATGCCCAAGAACATGACAGGACCGTTTGGCTCTCCAAAGGTCTCAAAGGTTGGCCCCGGTGCTTTTTTTCGAACCGATTCCGCTTTAACTCTTAGCCCGGGGCGGGAGGGGGCCTTCCTTCCTGCAGCCCCCTCGGACATCACCGGCGCTCTGGGCTGCCTGGGTGAGAGGGCCTCCTGCTCGCGCCTCCTCCCAGGGGCAGCTGACTAAGGAGGGAAGCCCCAGAGGGGGGTCTTTGGACCGCTAGGGCCCTGGCGTGTAAGACACGAGCCCGATGACTGACTGACACAGAGCTGGCCCAAAAGCCAGGAAAACCGCACTCGGATCCTGCCACGAGCACACGCCGGTGTCCAGGATTGGGGAGCCTGCAGGTGAGGAGGGCAGTCTCCATAAAGAACGCCCTTCCCCGCGTCAGACCCCGCTGACGGTGAGCTCTCCCGGACAAGGGCAGGGGCAGGGCCCTCCCCCAGGATGATCTTGTAGATGTTGTCTCACAAGAAGGGCAAAGAATTGGGTTCCAGGCCCCGTCCCGGCCCAGGCTGGCAAATGACTTCACGTCTCAGCTTCCAGGCAAAGGAGGGGTGACTAGCACCGGGGGAGAGAGTTTCCTCATGTGGGACTTCTCGCCCGCCTTCTTGGAGGCTCCACTCTCCATCCCCAGCCAGCGGAAAGAGCCCGGGCTGGCAGTCGGAGGACCAAGTGCTGCCCTCCGCGGCTGCTGGGAGTGTGGGCTGAGTTCTCTGGGCGTTCTCCTCTTCTGGGAAAGGAGAGGCTTGGACGAGGGGACCTCGGGTCCCGCCCAGCCCTGGACTCCGACTAGAGGAGCCAGCCAGGCCTCGCTTCCTCCTTAACCAAAGCCTTTCCTGCCAGCCGAGCGCGCGTGATAAAGCGAGCCCTTCCCGAGAGCTCCCGAGCTCGCTCCGAGGCCGCGCCACAAACATCACCTCGTTTGACCTCCACCACACAAGGACCGTCCTACCCCGTCCGCTTTTTACAGACGAGGAAACTGAGGCGGGGGGGGGGGGAACAGACTGGATTTGAACTCAACACTTCCTCCAGAGGAGCCAAGCCCAGCTCTATCGGTCCCACTGGCCTGGACGTCCCGCCGTGCCTCAGGCGGAGCACGTGGCCCAGAGCCGGCCCAGTCTTCCCAAGCTAGTCTGGAGATTACGGAGGCTTTTCACGTTCCTCGTCACCGCGGCCGGGCTCCTGCGGAACGGCTCTGACATCCCGGTTGCCATAGCTGTCTCCATGGCAACCTCCAAAAGCGGCCTTCAAAAGCCCATCCAGACAAACGTCCTCCCCCGTGCAAGCCCGTGGGAGGAATCGATTCTCCAGGCTGGGCCGGACCCTCAGGCCCACGTGGTGCACGTGGGGGGGGGGGGAGGGCTCCGGGCCGTCAGCCGGACCCGCCAACGGGTTCCGCTCCCCACCTGCCAAAAGCGCGGAGAAAACGTGCGCCCGCCTGCGGCTTCCCTTCCAGCGGAACAAAGCCCGGAGCGCTCGGACCTTCACAGACATCGGCTTCTCTGAACGTGACTCATCTACCCTTACTGGCTGCGGGCGGCTGCCACGCAGAAACCCGGAGAGGTGTACAGGGAGGCGAGGTTCGAACGCCACCGCAGCCGGGGAGCCGGGAGGCCCTGGGGACCTCAGCGCGAGCCCAGAGTCCTCCGGGAGCTCGGCCCGCGGGTGACGGAAAATTCCAGCCCGATCCTGGGGACCCAGCCTGGGCTCCCACTGACTCCGGCTCGGAGAAGGAGCTTGGGCTTGCGGAGGCGCATTTGAGTTCTATCCGATAATCACCTGCGCGGGTCCTGAGCCAGGGCCCACCCACGGAGTTCAGAGTCTGGGGACTTGGATTGGGAGAGAATGCACCCGTACCTCAACGGGGTCGGCTTCCTTTCTTTCCTCGGGGTGTTGGGGGGAGCCGAGAAAAACTCGATTCCGTGAAGGGGACCCTGGGCTTCCTCAGGCAATCCAGAGGTCCTGGAGACCCCGAAAGGCAACGCTCCTCATGGAAAGGAGACCCCCACTCCGGGCGCCCTGGGAAGTGAGGATGTCCCACGGCCCAGCCCTGCTCAACATGAGCACTTAGGAGAGACACTGTGTAGAGAGGGATGTGTGTGCAAGTGGGAAAACCACCAACTGTGTGTGTGAGTGTGTGTGTGTGTGTGAGAGAGAGAGAGAGAGAGAGAGAGAGAGAGAGAGAGAGAGAGAGAGAGAGAGAGAGAGACAGAGACAGAGAGAGAGAGACACAGAGAGAGAGACAGAGAGAGAAACAGAGAGAGAGAGACAGAGACAGAGACAGACAGAGACAGAGAGACAGAGACAGAGATAGAGAGAGAAACAGAGAGAGAGAGACACAGAGAGAAACAGAGACAGAGAGACACAGAGACAGAGAGACAGAGACAGAGAGAGAGAGAGGGAGAGAGAGAGACAGCGACAGAGACAGAGAGACAGAGACAGAGAGAGACAGAGACAGAAAGACAGAGACAGAGAGAGAGAGAGACAGAGACAGACAGAGACAGAGACAGAGAGACAGACAGACAGAGAGAGAGACAGAGAGACAGAGGCAGAGAGAGAGACAGAGAGACAGAGACAGAGGCAGACAGACAGAGACAGAGAGAGACAGAGAGAGAGAGTGCCTCTAATAATGTGGATGTATGTGTGTGTATCAAAGATTCTAACTTATTTTTTATTTTGCAACAAATTTTTATGGATCTTTTGTCTCTTAAGTCATCCCAGTCTCCCTCTGATTTCCTCCTCCAGAGAGTCACCACATGTAGTAAAGATTTTATTTGACTTATTTTTCAACACACAAACCTAAAAGTAGTAAACTGACTACATTACTTTCACCTCACAGATGAGAAAACTGAGGACGTTGAGTGGTCAGTGCCAGGTGCGGGCCTGGGGCAGCCCACAGGGCGAGCAGCTGCCCCTTTCCCTTTATAGCACCCACAAGCAGAAACAGGTGCCCAGGGAAGCATGGATCATTGAAGAAAATGCCATGTTACTGACATGGAAGAAGTCTCCTCCACTGGGTGGTGAGAGGTGTTATCCTTAAGGAAGGTTTTCCACAAAGCCAAGCTTTTCTTTTCTTTCTTTCTTTCTTTTTTTTTTTTTTTTTTCCCCCCCTGTGGCTGGGGTTAAGTGACTTGTCCAGGGTCACACAGTTAGGAAGTGTTAAGTGTCTGAGACCAGATTTGAACCTGCATCCTCCTGAATTCAGGGCTGGTGCTCTGTCCACTGCGCCCCCTAGCTGCCCCAAAGCCAAGCTTCTCGAGGGGGCCCAGGGACTCATGAGGGTCTCCACTTTGCCTTCAAGGGGTCCCACAGGGTCAAAACTACTCCCATAATAATAAAAGCTGTTTACATTGCTGAATGGTACTGCCATAGCGCTCAGAGCACTGGGCTCGGAACCAGGAAGGCTCAGCTCCCTGAGTTCTCCAGTCTCAGACACTTAGTAGCTGGGTGAGACTCTGATCAAGTCACTCTGTTTGCCTCAGTTTCCTCATCTGTAAAATGTGGATAATAAAATAGCATCCACTTTCCAGGACTGATCAGATGGGCCAATATTTATTAAAATTCTTGGAAAACCACGCCCCAAAATGTTAGCTATTATTCATATTAGTGCAGACCTCAAGTATTATCCCTTATCCCCCACCCTTTCTTCCACTTCCAGTGTGGGGAAGGATGTCCTAAAAATGCAGCAAGGCCATTTAAACCTAACGGCTGGCTCAGACTTCATGCAGTATTTATTTTCCTTTGGACACCCACTGTTTCAACCCCAGCATGCCCCACGTTTCCCCTTCATAGCCACATAAAGCATCTTTAATGGGCATCCCCCCCAAAGTGTGAAAGGGACTTCAAGAAAGCCTATTTCCCATTAAGCCTCAACCACCAAACATCTGATCATTGAGAGCAAAACATTCTCAGCTCCTCAGTGACTCAAGAGCCGGGTCTGCCTAGAACAAGGTGGCTTCTGGGAAGAGCTCGGGGAAGACAATCCCAAGGTGGACCCTGGTCCTCCTCTCAGGGGCAGGACCAAAGGGCTGGTACGCTGCCTTAATCACTTTTTTTTTCTATTTTTCTTTAAGAAACATTATTTGTTTCTTGAGATGGCTTTCTGGGAGTAGGGAGAGGAATACTAGAAGAAATGTCAGTGATATAAAAAAGCAGATGAGAGCAATCAGAAGAGTTCTTAAAAAATTAATAGGATTGCTAGATCTAGCGCCAGTGGCTCTGGTTATTTTCCACTGTCATTGCCCAGGGATCAGAACGAGGGAAGAATTTCTCTTCTAAAGATTCAGGGTGACCCTTCTCAACTCCAGGAGTGATCCACCTCTCCCTCGGGAGCCAGTAGGACAGAAAATACCCAGCTGTCAATCAGACACACATACAATCCTATAAAATGTATGTGTCTGTGTGTATATATAGTATATACACAATATATATTTGTATGTATATATGCATAATGTGTATGTGTATATATACACACATATACACAGATAAAATATTTGTGTGCATATATACATATACAATATATATTTGTATGTATATATATGTATGTGTATATATACACACATATTATATATGTATGTATATATGCATGTGTATATATACATATACATGTATAATATATCTTTGTATATATGTATGTGTATATATGCACACAGAATATATTTTATGTATATATATGCATGTGTGTATATATACACATATACATGAATAATATATTTGCATTGCGTGTGTATATATTATATATAGGTCATGTGTGTATATGCATATATATACACATGTACACACATATATATCTCAAAGATTCACTTCAACAAAAAGGAAGCACCTACTGTATGCAATGCTCATCAATAAAACTATAATACCAGATCCTATTCTCCCCAAACCCACAATCCAATGGGTAGTGAAAGACATAGGTGGGCAATTAACATATATGGGAGACTGCAACCAAGGGCAAAGGAGAAGCTCAAGAATTGTGCTTTCGGAGCATCAAAGAGAAGTCAATTAGTCCATCGGTAAGCATTTATTAAGCACTTCGTAGGCACTAGGAATATAAAGAGAAAAATCTAATAATCTTTTTCCTCCAGCAGTTTGTAACCTCCCTTGAAAGACAATATGTTGATAGCTACAAAAGCGATGTCGGACAATTTTGAGAGGCACAGAATTAGCGCATATTAAGACAGTACTTGGGGATTTACAGAGCATTTTACAAACATAAACACATTTTATCCTCAGAATGATTCTGGTGAAATTATTGCCCTCATTTTCCAGATAAGGAAACTGAAGCACATAAATGTTAAGTGATTTGTCAGGATGTATAACCTTGGGTCTTCTGACTCTAAAATCAGTCCTTACCCACCTGGACTTCAGGTAGACGTTGTCACTGGCACATAGTAGGGGCTTGATAAATGTGTATTAATTGTCACTTGAGCTGAGCCTTTTGCAAAGTATTTATTAAGCACCTACTATGTTCAGCAGTAAGAATCTTGAAGGCAGAGCAAAAACAGGAATGAAGGGACAGGTACGAGGGGCACCAAGGAGGCCGGTGGGCCTCTCCTGTGTCCTAAGATCAGAAAGGCAGGAGAGGGCCAGGTAGAGAAAGGCCCAACAGTGGAAGGGAAGGACATAGTAAAACCTCCATCTCAGGAAAATGGCCTCAGCAGTGGAGGCAGGGAGGCCAATGTTCCTACAATGTCTGCAGAAGAGATGAGGCGGGGTTCTGTCCCAGGGTGCTGCGGCTCAGGGTGGGGCAGCTAGGGAGAGGGCTTGAAAGCCTTCTTAGGGAGGTAAAACTTGAGCTTTGGGGAGCAGAAGGGGTTTTACAAGGCTGAGAGGGAGAGCCGGAAGAGTCCGTTAGAGCCAGGAAGGATGGGAATGGCAACTGCAGGGCTGGAGAGAGCCCAATGGAAGGGGAAAGTCCACTGGGTGGACGGCAAGCCCCCTGAGGGCAGGAGACGTCTGGTTTTATACCCCCAGCTGGGCCGGAGGAAGCACTTAGTGAGCACTTTTTCATTCACTCATTCATTCATTTACCAGCCCAATTACACGCCTTGAGCTGGACTGCCCTCTGCTGTTCAAATGCTAGGAGATAAAGACATCACTATGGCAGCCCACAGGGAACTGTCCTTTCCTCCCTTAGACTAATCCCCAGAGGGAGGCCAGAGTCTGACCTGGAGGCCCTGTGCGCTGGATGAGCTCTCAGAGAAAGTGATTCTTGGGGGATTCTTCCCTCTGAGTGAAGATCATGGGACATCTGTGCTCAGTCTTGGCTCCCGGCCTCCAGTTCGAGATCTGAAACCCCTCTTTTATTTGGGAGCAGACTAAAGAATGGGGAAGACCAATGGACAATGACAGCATCAAAGTAATACTCATCAAGTGCTTAGCACAGAGTCTAGTGCACAATAGACTCTTAGTAATTTTTTTCCCTGAGGCAATTGGGGTTCAGTGACTTGCCCAGGGTCCCCCAGCCAGGAAGTGTTAAGTGTCTGAGACCACATTTGAACTCAGGTCCTCCCACTTCAGGGCTGGTGCTCTAACCACTGCGCCACCTTGCTGCCCTCTTAATAAATGTTTAATTGATTGTTTTCTCATCTGTAAAATGGGGACCATGACAGCCATCTATTCTAGGGTTGTTGCGATGACAAAATGTGATTGTGCTATGGAAACTTCAGAAATCCTATTATTATTATTATTGGATTCAGCAGCTAGGTAATTGCAGTTACCCAGAGCTGATGGGGATGCGAACTGATCTCCTTGGGGAGAGATCTCTTTTGCCAAAAGAGAGAAAGAGGAAGCTGGCTGGGAAAGCCTGGAGACCCCGGTCCTGCCTGGGAGCCAGCCTGGCTGAGGGACTTGACTTCTTGGAGATGTTTCCCAAACTGGACCGCCAAAGGGGCTGCTGCTCTCACTGCTGACATCCAGCATCCAGTCCAGAAGAAAATCTCACTTTGGGGTTGCTCTGATTCAAACACAGACAAATGATTCCCCAGGTCTGTTTTACAGACAAATAACCCATAAAGGCCAGAGGGAAGAGTTCCTATCTGAAGAGCCAGGAGCGACCTAATCAAACCTCGGATGCTCCTCCACAGAGCCTAGGACTGGAGTTCAGTGGCTGCCCCACCCAGGCCAGCCCACGCACAAAAGGAATCCCCACCATGACTGGCCCAAGCCACCCGATGCATCCAAAAATGGCAGCCAGGAAATCCTTTCATCAAGTAGAAAAGCACAGAGACCAATGTTCCCTCTGGTTTTTATGAAGTCTGCAGCATGGATGGTGCTCAGAGGAAAGGAAAACAGTTTTTATGTGAATTTAAGTAGGGGATGGAGGAGGAAAACAAGGGATGTGAATCCGGCCTGAGACAATGGAAAACCCCAAATGTTCAGCCCTGTATTCCACATTATAACTGATATTGTCACCACTGTTATCAGAGAAAAAGCCACATCTCTGCTTGGCCCTGAGCTGGGGGGGCCTATTTACCTGGAAATGTACAATTGAAGGGGATCGTGGCCTTCTTGGGAGTAGTCAGAGGCTGGATAGTGATTTTTCAGTATCACCCAATGAGATTAGCTTACCGGGCAAAGGAAGAGAAAGGAAGAGAATGAGCATTTATTAAGTGCCTATTTCCCACTATTTAAATTAAATTAAATACTATTTCCCACACACATTTGAGAGTGAATTAAATTAGAATCTCTCTGCCTGGCTCTGCCATCCTGATGTCATTGGTCCTCTTCAAAAACAAAGGGCAAACAACAACCCAAAGAAGTGATTAACTTCCCCAGAACACAGTCTGATCACATCACTACTCTGAACTGAACGGCTGCCCATCAATTGGAAAATGGCTGAATAAACTGTGGTCTATGAATGTTATGGAATATTATTGTTCTATAAAAAACGACCAGCAGGAGGATTTCAGAAAGGCCTGGAGAGACTCACAGGAACTGATGCTGAATAAAATGAGCAGAACCAGGAGATCATTATATACTTCAACAACAAGACTATACAAGGACCAATTCTGATGGACGTGAACCAAATCAGTTCTAATTATCTTGTGATGGAGAAAGCCGTCTACCCCCAGAGAGAGGACGCTGGGAACTGAGTGTGGATCGCCACATAGTATTCTCACTCTTTTTACTGTTGTTTGCTTCCATTTTATTTTCTCATTTTTTTTTTCCTGTTTGATTTGATTTTTCTTGTGCAGCTAGATAATTGTATAAAAATGTATGCATTTCATTGTCAGTGTTGTAAAATTACCCATACATATATCTCGTAAGTAAAAACTATTAAAGTATGCATTTATTGGATTTAACATTTATTTTTTTATATAATAGTTTTTTATTTACCAGATAAATGCATGGGTAATTTGACACCATTGACAATTGCCAAACCCCCTGCTCCAATTTTTCCCCTCCTCCCCGCCCCCCCAGATGGCAGGTTGACCAATACAGGCCCAACATTAACATTTATTTTCACCAAAAAAAAAAAAAAAAAAAAGTCTTCCATAGCTCACTCTTGCTTTAGCAAATCAAGACTCAACATCCAGGCCTCTCTTCAATAGACTCCCATGAACAAAGTCCTCTTATCCTCATTTTATAGAGACAGAAATAGGTTCTGAGAGACTATGTCTTGTTCAGCTACCTCTTCTGTTAAAAAAAAAAAACAAAAATTCTCAGTTCCCTGCATGGCATTTCACCAATAGCAAATAGTTTATTTAACAGATAATGTTTGTATCACTGGAGACTGGGAGGGAATGATTCACTGGCAAGGTTAGCGAAGGGCCAGAGAAGCCACAGTCAAAACAGCAGAATTCTCAGGGCTTTGGACGCTGTCGCCCAGACACAACCGGGCAGAGACATACCTTCATCCACATGGCACGGGGCCACAGACAATAGCCTTGGGGCTGACTTAATCCCTCGCTATCTCACTCTTGCCATATCTAGCTTCTCCACTTCCTACCCCAAATTCCAGTTCTCCAGTGATAAAAAGGAACCAAAGCTTGGAGTCAGGAAGCCTAAATCTGGGCCTGGCTCCATCAGTAACTACAGCTTGGATATGTCTTCACTTTCTTTCTCCAAAGCTCAGTTTTCCTATTTACAAAATGGCAGCACAGGCGGCAATCTTTGCCTTTGCCCACTAGTAAGAGGATCAAAGAAGAGCTTGCATAGGAAGTTAACAGGCATCCATTAAGCACCTACTGAATGAAAGGTCTTTCAAAAAGGGAATACTCTAATGTTCAAATAAATCAGTGGTCTCCCATCTGGAAGTTGCCTCCAACAAAGCAGATCACAATCTATGCTTGTTCTATCATCTCTTATGAGTTCAAAATGGAGAGTTTAACCAAGGTGAAATAGGAGATAGCAATTAAAAAAAAAAAAAAAAAAAAGGGCAGGTGTGATTATTTTATATGGGAATAACAATGCATGTAGGGAAGATTTTGGGTGACTTCAATGTAACAGACATCTATTAAGTGCCTACTGTATGTGCCAGTCACAAACGCAAGGAAAAAACAAGGAAAAAAAGAGGAAATATCCCAGTCAAGCAAGGGGATGACCATGCTGACAGAGGGTCCACTTTCTTTCTCGGTATTCTCAGTGCATACAGTAGGTCTTTAATCAATGTTTCTTGACTTTTTGTTGCAGGAGATTTAAAAAAAAAAAAAAACTCAAAAAGGAACTTGGAAAACCTGAAACAAGATTGGATATCTCAGATTCAGAGGGCAGCTAATCCATTACTGCCTCATTTTACAGATGAGGAAACTGAGCCCCAGAGATGAGAAATGCTTTGCACAAGTTCACAGACGTTTGTACAGGTTTGAATCCAGGGTTTCCAAATCCAGCCTTATACCAGCAATTTCCCCTCAGAAGTACAGTGCCCCGAGGTGCATCCAGAGGAAGAAACACACCTGAGACTGCCTCCTTTCAGAAGGGGCTGCCTCTGTGCAAACAGCACGCCCAGCCAGTCAGTGAGCATTTATTAGGCGCCTACTAGATGCCAGACACAGCACTAAACACTGGGGACACCAGGAAAGACAAGAGACAGTCTGTGGGCTCGAAGAGGCCACAATCCGATAGGGACAGAACTTCAGGAAGACAAAATGGAGAATGTTCTTCTTGACAAATGATCCTGTGGCTAAGCAGGACATGGCAAGCGGAAATTAGACTGGACTCCCAAAGGAATTTCACCTGCAAGGAATGAGGCGGCTGGCCCACAGCAGGGACTCCAGCCCTCGCCAAGGAGAAAACGAGGAAAAACCTATCGGCAAAAAAGCTGCCTCCAGCATCCTGTCTCCTGGGAAATCCTTCCTCCCGTCTCCAAGCACCAGCTGAGGAGCCCCATCCCCTGGTCCTGCCCTCCCTCCCCCCTCCTTCCCTCTTCTCTCTTCTTCTCTCCAGGCCCTGCTCTCAAGGGAAGGCTCAGATAACAGCTCTTTCCTAGTGTGAGCTCCCTATTTCAGCAGAATTTCTGGTTCCAGCTTTTTTCCTCATGATGAGATTTTAAGAGGGAACAAATTGATCTCCTCATGAAGGAATTTCAAACGTGACAGACTACGAAGGGCGAATTGGAGTCAGGGGGTGTTTGCTGGGCTCCTCAGACTCTCACGAAATCCAGATGGACACACATGTGTCTCTGTGTGTATACAGGAGGGTGTGCATGTGTGCACGTGTATGGGGCCTCTGCACATGTGTGCACATATGGCTGCACTATTGTATCTCTGGAGGCGCGTGTGTACGACTGAATCCACGTGGATGTGTGTGGGCGTCTCTGTGCATGTGCGCTGTGTGTGTGACGGCATGTTCGCCCATTCCCTTTCAAAATAAATAATATTCTTTTGTTTCTGGATTTTAAAAAAAATCATCTGTGGCTAGAGCAGCAGCCCTGGAGTTAGGAGGCTCTGGAGCGTTTAAATCTGGCCTCAGACACGCCGACATTTACTGGTTATGTAACTCATGTCAAGATGCTAACCCCGATGGTCTTGCCAAAAATAAAATAAAGATAGAATAATAACGACCAGTACATTTAAATAGCACTTTAAGGTCTGCAAAGTCCTTTACAGTAGCCTCTCACTCTCTCTTCACAAAGAGATAGATAATAACCTGTATTTTACAGATGAGGAAACTGAGATTAACAGGACAAGTGAGAATGGTCTAGGCTGGAGAAAGACTTGGGAGCCATCCCCAGAAAGGTGAGTGCAGATATGACCCAAGTGGATGAGGTCATGAGAAAGAGGAAGGATGGGAGGAAGACAATGGGGAGACAACGGGGCCCAGGGAAGGGCCCCCTCCAGAAAGGGAGAGAGGAGGGTCAGTGCTAAAAGGTACCTAGAGCTCCAGATAAGGTGCAGAAGGGGGAAAATGGCACCCAAGAGTTGGCTGGCACCCCTGAGGAGGACATTCTAACTCCAGCGGCGAGATTGGACACTAAGTTCTTTGCCACTACATTCTGGGACCCCGGCAGCTTTTCATCTCCCCGAGGCTGAAATCCCCCTCCCGTGAGAATGAGAGCAACTTGAGACAAGAGGCCGACTGCTTCCTTTCTGCTCATAGCTCAATTGCACAGTACACAGTAAGTGCTTAATAAGTACTTTTTATCTAGTTCTTCATGCAAAAGATGAGTAGTAAAGCAGTTTCTGGGTGGAGAGCGAAGAGCTATAATCATAGACTGAAACATACTTTTCATCTGTGCCTGATAATTGTATTGATTTGTTGTGTCTGGTGCTGTTTGGTATAAAGAAAGGTTTTGTTGTTGAAGAAATGGATAAATCAGTCAGAAGTGAAAGATTGGGGGGGGGGGGAGAAAAAAGTACCAATAAATTAATGGTGTGTATGTGTGTGTGTCCTCAGAGACAGAAAGACACAGAGCTACACACAGAGACAGAGACAGAGAGAGAAGGAGGGATGACACAGAGCTACACAAAGAGACAAAGAGAAAGAAAATCAGAGAGAGAGAAAGGGAGGAAGGGAGAGAAAGGAAAATTAAGGGAAGGAGAGAGAGGAAGGAATGGAGGGAGAGAAAGAGAGAGAAATTAAGAAAGGGAAGGAGAGATAGAGAAAGGGAAAAAGGGAAAGGAGAAAGGGAGGGAAATTAAGAAAAGAGAAGGAGAGATAGAGGAAGGGGAAAAAAAGGAAAGGGGAGAGAGAGAAAAGGAGGGAGAGAAAGAGAGGGAAATTAAGAAAGGGAAGGAGAGATAGAGGAAGGGAGAAAGAAAAGAAAGGGGAGAGAGAGAAAGGGAGGGAAAGAGAGGGAGAGAGAGAAAGGGAGGAAACAGGTCTTTTGAGGAGGGGGAGAAGTTTAGCCATGAAAAGATGATCAGAAATTGGAGCGGAACTTGAGAGAAGCTGAGGGGGCTTCTATATCAGGGCAGGGGAGACCTGAGCAAAATGGCATCAGGAGGAGAGGTCGCTATTGAAGACTAGGGACTAAAGGGGAGTAAGGTCCTGGAGGGGGCCCGGGCAAGGGTGTAGGCAGAGGGATTAGATAAGAGCATTTGCATGGGAGATTCGCAGGCTCAGTGGAGTTGGACTCCACTCGGGGCCTGAGCTCTGTCACCGTTGAAGACGCCTCCTTCCCCATCCTTCCCCATCCTTCCCATCCCTGCAGCCCAGAGAGGCCGGGCTGACCGTGGGGGAAGGCCGTGTTTCCAGGTCATGTTCACACAGGGCTTTTTCCTTTGCTATCAGTGCTGGGGTTTGTGATCTCGGGCATTTTAGTTCAAAGAAGGACCCGTTTCCTGGGCTGTTCCCCTTTGCTGAGTGGCGTGGAGATCAGTGGAAGTGAATTAACTCCTGAGACTGGTCTACGCCTGTTAATAAATCACTTCATCTTTCTTTCCTTTAGGCTCTTCCCCTATAAATCTATGTCAAGCGAGATTTCACCAGTTCCCTCCAAGGACCACTGTAAGGATCAAAGGGAAATTGGGATAGATTGCCACAAGGTACCATAAGCAAGTAATTCCGGCTCTTGGAGTGTTTTTGGATCCAGCGCTAAAAGGACCCTGGGGGGGGGGGGCAGCAAACCCCCTCAATTTCCAGGTGTGCAGAATGACAAGGGACTTTGTCCAAGCACCCCATGAAACAAGTCGCCCCGTACTCAGACTCCTGATGGCGAATCCGCTCCAAAGGACCCAAGCTGGGCAGCCGGTGGTCCACCTCCGGGGGGGAGGGGAAATCTATGGTTCAGTCTGGTTTTTTAAGTTACAAATACTGAAGAAGCCAAACTAAGCTCTTCCCTCTCTCCCCTCTGCCCTTTAGAAAACGTTCTGAACTCTCAGAAGGGAACCTCCAGGAGAGAACAGGGCCCAATGGAGAGTAGAAAGATGAAGTCCAAAGTGAGGAGAGAGTGCCCCCTGCTGGCCAGAGCCAGGTAAGGCCGATTGGTCAGCAACCCATCAGGAAGCTTTTACCTTATCTTGACCACAGAAAAAAGGGAAGGTAAAGATCTGGCCAGGGGGTCAACAGGCAGGTCCATAGCAATAACCCATTTCCATTCCACAATGATTAAGCATTGGGTTGGCACTGTTAAATTGTGATTTATGATTTCTTCACAGCAATCCTGTGAACTAGGTTTTACAAAGGAGGAAACTGAGGCACAAGTGCAGCTGCCAAGCTATATCATGAGTCTATGTCTCTCTCTTCTTTTTTTGCTGAGGCAATTGGGGTTAAGTGACTTGCCCAGGGACACATAGCTAGAGTCTATGTCTCTCAATGATCAATGAATGCAGTCCCGGCTTTAGTAAACCTGCCCCTCGGAGTCTCCTCAAACCCAGCTTATTTTTCTGACAATTCACCAATCAAGTAATCAGCAAGCATTTATTTAATGCCTACTATGTCCCAGGCACTAGAGTAAGCACTAGGGATTCCACTAAAACAACTCAGATCTCTTCTGAGAAAATGGAATCCATAGAAAAATGTATAGAAAAATTAGTATGTAATTCCATCCGCTACTTGTTCCAACACCCAAGAAGGGGAAAGGAAGAAGCATTACCATGTGCTCAGCTAAGAGCCTTACCAATATTCTCTCTTTGGAGATAATCCTGGGAGAAGAAGCTGCTATTGAAACAGTCAGAGGTTAAGTGATTTGTCCAGGATAATTAATTATGATCATCTTCCCACTGTCTGAAGGAACATCACCACACAGAAAAGGAAATTGGATCCCATTTATATGGCTCCAGCTCAGGAGTGTCAAGGAACTAACTCCAACTGGCCATCTATAGTCATATGAAAAAAATGCTCTAAATCACGATTAAGAGAAATGCAAATTAAAACAACTCTAAGGTACCACCTCACACCTCTCAGATTGGCTAAGGTGACAGGAAAAGACAATAAATGATGGAGGTGATCTGGGAACACTGATGCATTGTTGGTGGAGTTGTGAAATGATCCAACCATTCTGGAGAGCAATCTGGAACTATGCCCAAAGGGCTGACAAACTGTGTGCATCCTTTGATCCAGCAGGGTCATTACTGGGTCTGTATCCCAAAGAAATCATAAAGGAAAGGAAAAGGACCCACATGTGCAAAAGTATAGCACCTCTTTTTGTGGTAGCGGAGAATTGGAAAATGAGTACATGTCCATCAGTTGGGTTATGGCTGAACAAGTTATATGAAAGTAATGGAATATTATTTTTCTATAAAAATGACAAAACAAGCCGATTATAGAAAGGCCTGGAAAGATTTCCATGAACTGAGGCTGAGAGAAACGAGCAGAACCAGGAATACAGTGTACACAGTAATAGCAAGAACGTGCGATGATTAACTACAAAAGGCTTGGTTCTGCTCAGAGGTTCAGTGATTCAAGGCAGTACCAATAGATTTTGGACAGAAAGTACAGCTAGAAAAAGAACTCTGAAAATTGGGTGCAAAATAGCACAGCTCTGTCACTTTTCTCTGTTTATTTGTTTTTTTTTTCTTTCCCTTTTGCTCTGATTTTTCGCTCCCAACATGATGCATAAAGCAAAGTGTATTAAGAAGCAATGACCTGGAATCTCCTGGAATTATAGCTTTGTAGATCTTGGAAAGGTGAGTGAAGACACTTGTTAATACAAGCCAGGTTCAAATGCAAAGAGACAGGAGAAATCCTAAATTAGTCACCATTAACAAATGCTGGGATTAATTCATTAATAGGTGGGAGGGAGGAAGGGATATAGGGATTCTGCTAAATGCAAGAGCACCGGCTTCCAGGGTTAGGGAGAGGCAGGGGATTCCATTTGGACTTAGGAAAACCAAGGTTCCCCAAAAAGCTGTTTAACCATCTAAGTCAAAAGAAAAAAGGGATTTGGGTGGACCTAAGAGGATTATTGTACATAAAGCAATGGCAACCTTTCTAAGGAGAGATTAACACATCATCAGCCTCAGTATCCCCATATAAAAAAAACGAAGGGCAGGAGCCATGGAGACCCATCCATGTAAAATCCAGAGAATGAGAACTCCATTCCTGGTGAGGAAGGAAGGAAACAGAGGCAGGTCCAGGGTTCTGGTCCCTCGGTGGGAGTTCCAGCTCCAAGAAGGCCAGGCAGCGTCCAGGGAGAGAGGGGCTGCTCTCGGTTCTGCTCGGGCCCAGCCTTGGCAATCCTAACCAAAAGGGGAAGCAGGAGGCCTTGGCAGCTCCCCCAGACAGGCCTCTGCAGGAGCCAGGCAGCGGGCAGGCCCCCACAGGCGCAGAGCGGAGGATGTGAGGGGGCTTTTATGGAGCTTCCTTTGGGGCCAAGCTGGGAGCCGAGGTCAGGTTTGGGGTAAAAGGCGGAGGAGGCTCCCAGGAGATCGAGGCTGCCACAACACGCTGGCCCCCCAGAAGATCTCAGGGATCAGCTCGTGGCACAGGCGGCTCAAGGCAGGGGGACCTTGGCTCCCAGAAGCGGCTGCAAACTGCACTGAGGCTCCCACTTACCAGCACGGCCTTGGCCAGTGGATGCACCTCCCCTCGTGTCCATTTGGACGAAGACTTTGGAGGCGATCCAGAATCCTTCCGGGCCTCAGTTTCCCCATGTGTAGCCTTCGAGGTCCCCTCCAGCTCTGGGCTGTGATTCCGTGTAGAACACAGAACACTTTGCCAAGATTCTTCAAGGTCTCGGAAACCTGCCTCAGGGTCACATGTTCAAAGACCAGGGTCAAGGTCACCGGGAACAGGGGAGAGGATCTTTAACATTTTCACTTGAATCTTTTAAAATTACCCGGATTGGGAGGATTCTGGGAAGGCATTTCTTCATCTCCCCCTCCGCCCTCCGCTCCCTCAGAGTCAGAACTGAATAACAGGCTTCACCCTCCCCCCAACCCGTGCAAGACCCCTCTCTGCAACATCCCCCTCCCCCCCCCCCGTAGCACAAGTTCAAACACTCCCAAAGACTCGGTCTCACTTTCTCCCGGGGAAGCAGAGACTTGAGCAAACCAGCTGGGCCAGCCCCTCCCTCCCTGCCTGACTGACTCACACAATCCCTAACCGGGGGCCCTGAAAAAAGGATCCCGTTTTACTCCTGCCCTTCGGCGTCAACATAACACGTTTGTGCTGTTAATTAATTAATTAATCCGGGCGTTCAGCTCTGCTTTTGCCGGGGAAGGGAAATAACGGAACTCCCCCCACACACACACCTCCTTTTTTTTTTTAATTAAACACTTTTCTCTAAAACAAAAAATCTTGGAAACTTGAGTGGCTGCGGAGGCGGGGCCGATGGCTGGGGATCCATTTCTCTGCTCATAAATATTCCCGGGGTAAGCCCGGCCGAGCAGGGCTTTGTTCTGGGAAGCAGCAGAACTCCCGTCCGGCCAACAGAAACAGTCGCTCAGTTCTCCTAGCCGCGCTGGCCGGCCTTTGTGAGCCGGCTCCCAGGAGCTGACGCATCCCCGTCTCCATGGCGACGCCGAGTGTGTGGGTTTGTTTGCTCTCTGAGCTCATTCAGCGCCCGCTCTCTCCATTGTCCGGGGTCAGGGCCTCTGTCCGCTGGACCAGCTCGGCTTCCTCCCGCCCGCCCTGACTGCGCGGGAGACTCGGGGTGTCTGCAGGGACCCGGGGGGCTGGGCGCGCCGAGTCCCTGCCAAATTCTCTCCTTTTTCTAATGAAATCAGCCAAAGGTTTCTCTCTTCTGTGGGGGTTTTCCTAAAATCAACTCATTTCATTAATTAGCTCAAGCTTTCTTAGTTTCAATTTTATTATTTCAGAATTTCTAATTTAGTATTTAATTGGGTTTTTTATTTGTTCTCGTCCTAGTATTTTTAGCACGTCCAATTCATTGATCTCCTCTTTCTCTAGTTTATTCATGTAACTAGATAGGAGATTTCCCCTAAGGACTGCCTTGGTATGTTGTCTCATTGTTATTCTCTTGGATGAAATTATGGATCTTTCTCTGATTTGTTGTTTGACCCACTCATCCATTAGAACTAATTTCCAATTGGTTTTTAGTTTATTATTGAATAAATTTATTGCACTGTGGTCTGAAAAGGAAGCATTTGCTATTTCTGCCTTTCTACAGATTGCAATGATTTGATACATTTTTATGCCCTAATACATGGTCAGTTTTTGTGAAGGTGCCACGTGCCGCAGAGAAAAAGGTATATTCCATTCTGTACCTGTTCAGTTTTTTCCAGAGGTCCATCCTATCTAAGTTTTCTAGGATTCTATTAACCTCCCTAGCTTCTTTCTTGTTTATCTTGTGATTAGATTTATCTAATTCTGAGAAGGAGGAGGTTGCGATCCCCCATTAATATAATTTACTGTTTAACTGACTTAACTTCTTTTCTAAGAGCTGCTCTACCACTTGTTGCATGTACATTTAATATCAATACTACTTCATTGCCTATGGTACCCTTCAACAAGATGTAATTTCCTTCCTATCTCTTTTAATTAGATCTGTTTTTACTTTTGCTTTATCTGAGATTAGAATTTCAGCTCTTGTTTGTTTGTTTGCTCCCAAAGAAGCACAGTCCTGGCTAAATTCAAGTAGAGCTTTTCACTTTCCCCCTGGGAATCCATTTCTTTTAGAGTCTGGGAGGGGCAAATGAGGTATTAGGTGTGGAGCTAGAAAAGGCCTCATTTTACAGTCAAGAAGGCTAAGTGACCCACATTAACTACCTGAGGCAAGACCTGAACCCATTTTGCCATGCTACCTTCCAAAACAACAACCATTATTACTGTTATCTTTATATTGATAACAATAGCAGGTGGCCTTTAGAAAATGCTTGAAGGCATGCATTGTTACAAGAATATTACAACAAAATGATAAATTGTTATAATCAAAAGTGTTATGATATAACAACAGCCACTAACCTTTAGAAAATGCTTTAAGGAATATCATTACATGTTGTTATTAACAGCAAAATAGAAACTATGTTTACTTATTATTATATTTATATTTTACTATTAATAACAACAGTTACCTTTTAGAAAATCCTTTAAGGTGTGTATTGTTGCAAGAATCATATTACAACAAAATGATATATTGTTTTAATTAAAAGTGTTATGATATAACAATAGCCACTAACCTTTAGAAAATGCTTTAAAGAATATCATTACTATTCACTATAAGTGTTGTTATTAACAGCAAAATAGAAACTATGTTTATTTATTATTATATTTATATTTTACAATTAATAACAAGTTACCTTTTAGAAAATCCTTTAAGGAATTTGATGATTATTCACTATAATAATATAATAAAACATTGTATTAGAATTCATATGATTATACTAATCACCATTAACCTTTAGGAAACACTTTAAGCACATCATCCTTATTAAACACAATAATAAAATGTTACAGTGGAATTCAAATGACTCTGTTAATGACAACAGCAATTAACCTTTAGGAAATTCTTTCAGGCATGTAATCATTATTAATCATATTATATAAAATTGATAACAATAGCAGTGTACCTTTAAAAGATACTTCAAGGCTTGTAAAGTGCTTGTTTATGTAATATAGGATACATATATGCACGTATATAAAATCTCATTTAATTCTTTGAGAGCTAAATGTTATTAATATCTTCGTTTTATGCACGAGGAAATTGAGGTTGAGATCACTCAACACATAATCTCCACTCCCTCCTCATTAGAAGGATGGATTCGGCCCCTGGAACCAACCTGAGCTAGAACAGGACACCTCTTCAGATCCTTCCAGCCATGGTCTTCCTATATTAGAATGGAAATTTCCTGAAGGCAGAGAGTGTTCACCTTGCTTTTACTAAGATCCCTAGTGGCTGGTGTAAAGTGAGTTTTTTATAAATGCTCTGGCTATCTAAGAATAAAGACATGAACTCAAAAGCCTTCCACTCCAAACCCAGAGCTTTTTCCATTTGTTTTTTTCCTAATTTAGACAGAGATGAGGCTGAAGTTAACCTTTACATTATCCTTTTTAATATAGTTAGTGGTGTAAAACAGAGTCCTGGCAAGTATTTGAAATGACCTAAGAGAAGATATGTACTAATTATTAATCTATTCCTTAAAGCTACCCTCCTCCTTTACTCAAAAAAAAAAAAAAAAAAGAAAAGAAAAAGAAAAAGAAAAAAAATTGGCCATACTTTGCCTGATTCCAATGGGAAAACAAATCTACTCATCAGTATTACTGCTTTTTAAAGCACCTTAAAGAATACTTTAACTTAGACTTACCAAGTCCATCTAAATTAGCCCTGAGCTTTTATAAATATCAGTTCTACTTTGGAGACACCATGACTTTTTGGCAAGCCATCTCTATGCAAATGGTGCAAAAAGATAACTTGTGGGGAAATACACAAAAGGTCGGTGGTCTTTTAATTACAAAAAATGAGGATTCTGGGAGAATGGATTTACCAACACAAGAGCTCCCTTAAACAGTTCTAAGAATGCTGACCTGATAAAATCTTAGCAACAGATGTCCTTGTGGGAAATTCTGTTTTTCAGCTGTTGGGCAGACACCAGATACAGATCTAGAGCTTCTATTGAGTATCAGGCTAATAAAGCTGAGATACAGTTGTATTTTAACTTCCTGATTCTACAACTTATCCTATTTAAGGCTCTCTATAGTTAATTTGTAATTTAAGTAGTAAAAACAATGGGAATGGTAAGTCTATCTTGGCCACACAAGGGACAAGCCAGTCCACATAGAATGTTGCCCTGACTTCCCTCCCTGATCATCTCCAGATCATCCCGTTTGTACACAGTTATTCACACTTCTTCTCTCCCATTAAACTGTGAGTTTGCCTTTCTTTGTATGATCAAGTTCTTATCACAGTGCCTGGCACCCAGTAGGAGCTTAATAAATGCTTAATGTCTGTAAATGTCAGCATGATGTCTTTGGGAAATCAGATCAGTCTGTGTTTAAGCTTAAAGTCAGTTAAGTGGAATAATTGATAAAACACTGAGCTTACAGTCACTGAGACCTAGAGTTTGAATGTTCCCTCAGCCACCAGTTAGCTGTGTGACTCTGAATAGGTTACTAGAACTACTTTGTGCCTCAGTTTCCCCCATTTGTAAAATGAGGAGGTTTTGGAGTAAATAGCGTCTGAGGTCTTTTTGCCATTGTATTATTACATCATCAATTGTGTTTCTACAATATATATTATGTATTATATAGTCATAATATTTTACTTATATATAATCCATATGCATATTTTTACTGGATTTTTAAATTATATTATATGTTCACGTTGAATATGCTCACATAACAAAAATAAATATTTTAATAAACATATTTATATTATTTATACTTATAATATTTGTTGATATTATTAGTAGTATTAATAACAGCAGCTGCTAGCATTTATTTAGTACTTTAAGGTTTATAAAACATTTTGCTTATGTCAACTCACTGGCCCCATGAGTCTCCCTTTCCATCTGCTCAAGGCAGATGTGCTGTCTTAATGAACAGGCTCTGTGAGAGCTTCTTTATCCCCACAGAAGATACCTTTGGCTGACACACATGTCTCTCGCACACCTTGTCACCATCAGAACATGGATGACCAAGGTTGTCTCCGTTGGATCTTTCAGGGAATCTTGAATCGTTGAGATCTATTCATTAATTGGCAGAGCACTTTTGATGATATTTTGCTCTAGTGAATCAAATATTTATTTTATAACCAATGAACAATGAATACAACAGGACCTTGTAATCCCTTTTTCTCTCTGTCAGTTTTGTGATGGTAAAAATGGAACAATACTTGGAAAAGCCTGTCGGTCCCCTCAATGCAGATAAAGGTGATTCATGAAAAATGATAGTGGTAGGGGTCAGTCTTCCACCATCCTCATCCACAGAGCTGTTCCAAAGAGCTTAATCTCCTAAAGGGGGGCTGCCCATAGCCTCCATGCCTTTCTGCTGGGTAAGGTGACAAAATGGGCTGCCACAAACATTTTTGCACATGTGAGTCCCTTTCCCTCCTTAAAAATCTCTTTGGAATAAAATCCCAGAAGAAACACTGCTGGGATCAAAGGGGATGCACAGTTTGATAGCTTTTTGAGCATTCTCAATGAGTTCAAAACCAGCCTTAGACACTAGCTACCTGTATGACCCTGTCCAAATCATTTAACCTTGCTTGCCTCAGTTTCTTCTTCTGTAAAATGAGCTAGAGAAGGAATTGGCAAACCACTCTAGTATCTTTGCCAAGAAAATCCCAAATGGAGTCACAAAGAGTCAGACGCAACTGAAAATAACTGAACAAGAACCATGCTGATAAATTCCTTGGTTTAAGGAATTAAACTTTATGGTTTAATTCTTATGGTGGGCATAAGAAATAACTGTGAATTGAATTTGTTCGGGCTGAATTAACTTAAATCCAACATAGAAGATGACTCAAGAACCCTGCCCTTCATGCATTAGAACAAATGTGTCCTTATAGGTATATAATATCTATTATTCACGTTAGACCGTAAATCATTTTTCTGATTGGCAACATTCATTTGGGATACAGGCCTAAAATACACAAATTTGCCATTTTCCCTTTCAGACAATGAGTTCTTTCCTGAGGTTATGGATACACTAACACAAGGGCCTTTCCTTCCAAAGAAGTCAACTCACAACATTGGGACCAGTCCCATGCAAGCCCAACATGGAATTCGGAAAAGGAAACTTTCCAGATGACAAATGGAATTTTTTTTTCGCCATCGTTTCCTCTAGGATCAGATATTCAGAACATGCCATGACAGGGAAATAACCTTTCATGTTGCCAATAAACCCAAAGGTCTAGAAAAGTACCTGCGCTCTCATACCAACTTGCAAATCCAAAGAGAAAATCAAAAGCCAAAGAGAGAAAACCACATTAGAGTCACCATTTGTCAACTAGTGGACAAGCCGATGAATTCTGCTTATGTTTATGCCTGAATGTTTTTCCGCATGGCAGTTTGGCAAGGGAAAAAGTCACGTAATCTCCAATGCGTTGAGTATTTTTTTTTATTTTGGTGGCTTCTCTTTCCAACTACAAGCCAATCAGCTTGTACAGAGGGCCCTCAACTGTCTTCCCACTGTCTCTGGGGGTTCCATAGCATGACTGACTGGGCGCCAGCCTTCTACTCCAACCCACTCAATGTACAAATGAGGAAATTGAGGTGAAAATCTTGGGATCATAAATATGGAGCCAGATGGGGCTTTAGAGGCCATTTAGTTTGACAGGTGATAAAACAAGAACTAAGAGAAGTGAAGAGTCACCCAATATTACATTAGTGAATAGCAGAACTGGCTTTCCTTTCATTTCCAAAGAAAAAAAAACGAACTTGAAAATCAGAAAGATACAGAATCCAAAACCCAATACTGAGTTCTGAGCCATAAACCTGACTCCAGGCCCAATAACCACTATATGTCGATAAGACTCCATTGAAATGTATATTAAAAGGAAGAAGTGGGGCAGCGACATGGTGCAGTAGATAGAGTACCAGCCCTGAAGTTAGGAAGACCTGAGTTCAAATCTAGCCTCAGACACTTAACACTTCCTGGCTGTGTGACCCTGGGCAAGTCACTTATCCCCAATTGCCTCAGGGGGAAAAAAGGAATAAGCTAGCATGTAGTAAAGTCACAACTGAGAGAACAATCCCCCTTATCTGTTCTGTACATGAAACTGTGTTTTTATTAATTTCTAGGTAGTGATTTTAAAAGGTTTTAAAATAAATTTTCCCCAAAAAAGAATGTAGATAATTTATCACCAAGTATTGTTTCTGGATTAAATATAGAGTAGTCAGTCATAGAACAAGACTAGAAAACAGAAGAAATATAATAGCGAATATGTTTACCGAGGCAGAAACAGAAGCCCTTCATTATACTGAGGCAAAAGTAGGAGGCAGAGATTGGCCCTTAGAGACATTGCAAGTAATTTAGGTTGTGGGAGCTTGGGAAAGACACTTAACTAAAACAAGCCTCAGTTTCTCCAAAATACCCAACAAGTAATTATCAGCATTTGCACAGCACTTTGGGAAGGGCATTATTCCATGTCATCTCACTACAGTGTCACCATTCAGCACAGTGTAGGTGCTACTCATGTCTCTGGACCCCAATTTAAAGAGGTTCAGGGAGAAGGGACACCAGGAGGATGATAGTGCAGAAGTCCCGATAGGTTAATATACAATGTGCTGATTGACTCAATGAGATTTGCCTCTTCTCACTGACGGGGACTCAAGTCCTGCCTTCCTGGCTTTGACTGAAGCCAGCTCCCTCTCTACCAGGTCCAGCTGCTGTTCTAGTTGGAATTGCGATCGAAGACAAAAACAAAAAACAGCCAACTCTAAGAATCCAATGCTGGCCCTGAAGCTAAATGGTAACTGCCTAGCCTGAGGTGAGAAAAGAGTCAGCCCTTTTCATGGTCTCAGAGTAGCTGAAAGAATATATATAGAAACCCTCTAAGCAGCATTAAGGCAATTCGAGAAGCCCAACATGGGCCTCACCCCGACTCCAGCAGCCAGAGCTGACTCTGTGCCCCATATCAAAGGGCCATAAGGATTCTAGCTTGTTAAACAGACCCTGTAACCTTGCCTCACTCTAGTCCATCAGCCAGGGCAGCTTCCTGATCATGAGACAGTCACTGGGTGCTCCCTTTCCATCAGTTCCCAATCCCAGATCACGAGTGGCCAGTAAGAAACAAGCTCAGGCCTCTTCTGGTCCAGCCTCTGATTCTGAAGGCAAAGATCTAAGGTAGAGATCAGTCATCAGCAGGTTCCTCTCTGGCTGTGGCCAGAGGGCCTGGGGTCAATTCCTCCTCTGACATGGACTCTAAACCATTTACTGCCCAACACTTCTGTTTCCTCACTGGTGCTGTGACCCAGGTAAAATTCCTGAATGTTGCTGAGACTCAGCTTCCCCAGCAAGCTCTAAATTCTAGCACCTGGTGAATCCTGGCTAAGTCACTTAACTCCATGAGCCTCCTCTTCATCTGGAAAAGAAGGTTAATACTACTTATGGAATCTGCCTCATTAGCTAATTGTGAGGATCATGATGAGATGTCAAATTCGATATAAATGTCTGTTATTAGTAATTATTAGGCTGCCAAGTGGTATACTGGATAGAATGCTGGACAGGAAATCAAGTGGATCTGAGTTAAAATCTGGTTTGACTACTTATTAGCTGGGCAACCCTGAGCAAGTCACTTAATCTCTCTCTCTCTCTTTGCCCTTCTCTCATCTCTCTCTCTCTCTCCCCTTCTCTCATCTCTCCCTCTGTCTTTCCCTCTCTTTGTCTTTCTCTGTCTCTCCCTCTCATCTCTCTGTCTCTCTCTTTTCCCTTCTCTCATCTGTCTCTGTCTCAGCTTTCTTTCCTCTCATCTGTTTCTTATAGTATCTCTCTCCTCTTATTTCTCTTTCTCCTCTCATCTCTCTCTTTCCCCTTCTCACATCTCTCCTCTCATCTCTGTCTCTGTCTCTCAGCTTTCTTTCCTCTCATCTCTTTTTGTCTCTCTTATTTCTCTCTCTTCTCTGATCTCTCTCCTCTCAATTCTCTCTTTCTGTCTCCCCTTCTCTCATCTCTCCTTTCATCTCTGTCTCTGTCTCTCTCTCTCAGCTTTCCTCTCATCTCTCTGTCTCTTTTTGTCTCTCTTATTTCTCTCTCTTCTCTGATCTCTTTCCCCTTCTCATATCTCTCTCTCCTCTCAATTCTTTCTCTGTCTCTGTCTCTGTCTCTCTCAGTTTCTTCATTTGATTAAAGCCCCTATCTTGTAAGGCATCAGGAGACAAACTATTTAAGTGCTTTGTGAATTATTAAAACCCTACAGAAATGCTCTTGTTGTCAGTTTTATAGGCCTTTGATGACCACACATGACCGCTGCTCCTTCCTACCATTAGATTGCAGATTCTAGAGGCCAAAGATCCCTCCTTGCTGCCCAGCCTCCCCTCCTTCCCCCTCCCCCCCAGCACAGAGCCTGGCACACGGCTCCAGAGCCTGGAGCATTTCGATGCTGGTTCAATCCAAAGTGACTCACTTTCATCTAGAGTTTATTTTGGCTCCTTGGCTTGTCAATAGGTTCATAAATCAGCAAAGCGAGAGATTTATTTCCCCCCGACTAGCTTGAAAAACCAGTAGTTCCTGATACCGCAGCACAGGACATGTTATCACAGTGGTTAGAAAAACCCTTTCAATGATTCGGATCAAATTGTGTCTACACCAGAAACACGCTGTGTGTGCCCATGGGTATTCACACGTGTGCTCGTGTACACATATGTGCATGCTGTTGCTCAGGGCATCCCCCCAGGTCTGATTATTTCAAGATCTTGTTTGGAAAGTTACATGTTTCACAATGAAAAAGATGAGTTTCCTATAAAGCCGAGCTAGTTTTTTTTTTCCTTGAGGGGCGATTCCTTTTCTTTTTATTACAGACCCCATATTCTCTCTCTTTTGCTCACTTATTCTCTGTCTCTCATCTCTCCCTTTCTCTGTCTCTGTCTCTATCTCTCTTCTCATCTCTCTCTGTGTCTTCAGAAACAAGCAGTCACACCTGGAGTTTGCCTCAGTTAACCCTTCTTCCTCTGTGGGAGACTCTCCACGGGTGAGCAGCCCTTCTGCTGGACACAAGTCACTCTCCCTCCCCAGCCCTGAGGTGGGGGTAGGGGGTTACTCAAGCCTCATCCAAGAAAAATGGAAAAAGAGAGACAGAGACAGAGACAGAGAGAAACACAGAGAGACAGAAAGAGAGAGAGACAGAGACAGAGACGGAGAGCAAGTGTATCTCCATCTACAAGCTGGTAAGGCACTCTGTCCACTGGGAGTGAGCCTCCTTGCCTCTCTGCCCTCAGCTACCTAACCCCAATCATGGCTTCCCTCAGGCCACGGGCTCCCTCCCAAGCCCCCGTGGGCAATGACTTGGGTCTGGCCTGGTTCCACATGGCTGGTGTCCAGACAGAGCAGGGCAGCCCCTGGGCCTCCGTCCCAGGCTTGATGTGCCGGGCTTTGCCGGGAGGGAGAAGGGCGGCTGTGGCCAGCAGCTCTGCCCGGTGGGCAGCCCCCACGGGATTGTCCCGGCTGGCTCTGCCGTCAGAAGTTTGCCAAAGGGAGCTGAACAATGTGAATTCTTCAGCCTGGGTGTGGTGGAAAACCCCCCGACTTGCCTCCAAGTCAGATCTGGGGTTTCTGGACCCTATTCTGCTGCCAACTCCCCAGGAGATCCTGGGAGACTGTAACCCATCCCTGGGGCCCCGGCCTCCTCCTCCTGGTCCCGAGAGTCCTTGGTGGCCCCAGCACTAAGGCAGGATGCTCTCCCTTCTCCTGTTTCCCTCCCTGGCTCCTGGCAGACTTGGCTCAAGGGCCACGAGGGGCACAGTGGCCAGAGCCCCGTGCATGGAGACAGGAAAACATAAGTTCAGATCTGACCCCCGACACATAACAACTCTGACTCTGGACACGTCACTACCTCAGTTTCCTCAGCTGTAAAATGGGGCTAATCATAGCACTGACCTCCCAGGGGGTTATGAAAATCAGCTGAGACAGATCAAGGCAAGTGCTCTGCAAACCAGACTCAGCTCCAGGTCAATCACAAAGCCCAGGCCGAGTGTTCTGGGCCTGATAAAGGCTCTTACGATGCCATCATTCAAGGCTCACAGCCCAGTCTGCCAGGGAGATGAGGCTAAGTTCAGAAATGGGAAGCCCATGTCGCTATAAGGTTCTTCCCTAAACTCTCCCCACTCCAAGCAGCTGGGAGAGAACCCCCAGCATCCACTGGGGGAATTTTTCAATAATTATTTATTATAATAAACATTTCAAATAAATTATGTACACTCTTTGCTTATGGTTGTGTTCCCAGTACTCAGCTTGGGCCTAAGCCAGAATCAACACTCTCGCTTTCTTGCTCTCCTCCTCCTCCTCTTCTTTACTCTTCCTCCTCCTCATCATCATCTCTAGCACCCTAAGGGGACAAAACGCCTCCCACAGAGTGTCTCATTTAGTTTGGTTCTCACACCCACTTGGGAAGGAAGTACCATTAGTATTTCCATTTCACTGCTATTCCAGGCTGAAACAACTGAAGAGATTTGTCCGAAGTAACACAGCTAATAAGTGTCTGAGGCAGGATTTGAACTCATGTTTTTCTGGCTCAACCAGAGCCTGCAGCCCCTCCGCCAGTCCCTTGCTGCTTCTAGGTGCCAGGTGGGGCTCACCCTAAGGGCACGGAGTAGGGCACGCACGAGTCCAATAAGCCAACAGTTATTAATTAAGCATCAACTGGATGCCCAAGCCCTGTGCAAGGAACACGAGACAGGTTACGACACGTCAAAAATGAAAAGCGGTTCGGGGGATGTGCAGGAAGGATGCCAAAAACAGAGACATAAAGGGAGGGAAAGAAGAAAGGTCAAAGGGAGTGGAGAGGAAGGGGAGACTTGGCAACGGGGAGCCCCAATACCAGAGCCAGACACCCACCTGCCACTGACAGGAGGACATGGACCTGAGCAGCCTCTGAAGGGCTGTGCCTGGGCCAATAGTGGGAATCTCACATCCATGAGCTCCCAGAATCCTTGGCTAGTGCCCAGCTCTTTCCAGCCAGGACCCTCCCAACCAGACCTAGTGTCATCCAAGGGCTTGCCCCTTCGGGTCTCTGAAGGAGAATTCCTGATACCTCTGCTGCCCCAGAGCAAGTCAATAAGGGGAGTCTGGGGGGATTGGACTGGGAAACCTCTCCCTGCCTCAGCTGGGTTTTCTGTGGTTCCCCAGGTCAGCTCCTTCTCCCATTTCTCATTATCCCAGGCTCACCGGGTCAGCCCAGGCCACATGGAAGCCCGGGCATGTAACGTCACTCTGGGCAGGGATTGTTTTTGAGGAAAAACACCAGCATCTGCGTTTCATTTTTTTTCTGGCTGGGGCTAGCCCTGGGAGCACCCCATCCCCATGTCCAGCAAGAAGGCAGGAAAATCAAGTGCGATGCAATGGGGATTTCCTCTTTTCTTCCCAAACTCACCACCAGGAAGATGCTTCATTAAGGTCATGTGAGAGGCAGCTTCATTCACCTAGACCTCCAAGAGCCTCCCATTCATTCCCTCTCTCCTCTTCTGCCCTAGCAAAGTTCATTGTAAATTCAGATGAAGGCAAAATTAAACACAAATCTCCATCTATCCTCCTGGACTCTTAGAAATGGCAACTTCTTCAGCCATTAATCCACAAGCATTTATTAAGCACCTCTTACATGCCAGCTGATATGCACAAGGCAGAAGAATTCTTGGGCTGGAGAAACCTAATTTGTCTCTAATTTTCTGAAGGGAAATATTCAGATTTAGGCAAAATCAAATGCTGACACAAATCTCTGTCTTTCTGGACTCTTAGAAATAGCAACTTCTTCATCCATTAATCCACAAGCATTTATTAAGCACCTTTTATATGCCAGCTGATATGCACAAGGCAAGAAGAATTCTTGAGTTGGAGAAATCTAACTTGTCTCTAATTTTTTGAAGGGAAATAAAGAAAAACTCAAATATGTATCCATATACACAAGCACATATGCATGCAAACCTTTGTACCTTCAGTGCTAAGCACACTGCTCAGCACATAGTAGGCACTTCATAACTACAGTGGACTTGACAGGCAACCCAAAATACTAAAGTTGATCTATGATCTCAGCCATTCCTGAGCCCCTACCAGTTAGGATTCTTACAAGGTGCTAAGTCACTGGAATGGATATAATTATCTAATTTGCATGGTACTTAACAATTCTCTAGTCCAGTAATGTATTTATTAGAATTCCATGAGATTCACACCTTTAAGAGAGCATTCTTTTAAGGAGCTCCCACAAGCCCACTGTAACCCACAATCCACTCTCAGAGGCGGAGTCTGATCCCACACTCTAGGAGATTCAGAATCAAGAGGGATTCAAGATTCCACCTAGGTGCTGGCTGGAAAGATTGGGGATTCAGAGAGGCTGGAGGCTGAAGGACAAACCTTTGGACTCTGAGACATTCAGACAAGAGCCAAGAAGAGAGATAGGCCTCTACTAAAGCTAACCGGGCCCCAGGAAAAGATCCAGGATTTTGAAGGACACAGTAGAGGATCTGGACTTTAGCTCCTGGCTGCATTTTGGGATTATTGAACTGAACTGAAGCCAAGGCTGCCTCCAGAAGCTCCCCAAGGGATCTGCTCCCAGAGAAAGATCACAATCTAGAGAAACAGAAGATTATACCTACCAAGGACTCAGAACACGCCCTACCCACACCTCCCCATCCCTAGAAACCTTTATCTCCTAAACAAAGTTCCCTAAACAAGGATGCCACATGACTTGATGTCTCTGAATACCAGAGGATCAATCTGGCTGGCTGGCCAGCCACTGTCCGGCTCTTTCATGTGACCGGCCCAAATTCTCTTTCTCCCATGAGATCTCTCAATGTATGGGGCCATTTTTCTGTATCATTTCTCACTGAGTATAAATCATACATTCCCATGCCCCCCAATAAAAACCCATCTTTATTTTTAGAAGCAGTAGTGTTCCAGGTCTCCTATCCCATAAGCCACCTGGGAGAAGATAAGCTTTGGGAAAAACAGACTCCAGACTAAAGAGAGCTTTGCAATCTCCTGAATCCCAAAGCCAAATTGCTTCTCCTACTGGGACTCAACCCCAACCTCGGCTATTTGTCCATCTACACTATCCCACAATCACATGTTGTGTGTTGGACATGCTCAACAGAGAATCCATCCAAAGGCATGCTGAAATCTGGAAAAGAGAGATTTTCCATCCACTTAGTGTTCTCTGTGTGGATGGACAGATTATATTCCTTTGGGTATGGATTATATGTGAAGAATAGGTCACATACATACATATGGAAATACATGTATGTCTACATGCCAGATTTACAGAAATAATTTCAAGATAGCGAGATAACGAGATAGATTTTCTGTGACAAAATGAAATGCATGTGCCATCACCCACAGAAAGAACTGGTAATACTCTTCTCCAAAGAAGGAATCAATCAACCTAGAAATTTTTATTAAGTCCTTCCTATATTCCAGGGATTGCGCTAGATGCTGGGAACCTTAAATTTGGAGAAGGGGTTTTGTTTATGTTTTAATATTTTGCATTCTCCCTAGCTTACTGTGAGCATTTTTTTTAAAACAAGAGCTTCAACACTGAACTTTGTCAATTATTAATTACTAATGAACAGAGAGCCAGCCTTGGATTCAGGAAGAGATCAAATCCTGCTGTAGGCCTGACTGGGTAAATCGCAACCCTCAGGGGCCCGGCCAGCTCTTCAAGACTCTAAGTAAAAGGTCAGTGTTGACCTTGCATGAGAGGGGAGTTTCCTCACGCTGGACTCCCTGTATCAATGAAATCACTGGTCCGGTCTTAAAGTGACAGGCTTTGGGAAGGGATCTGGAGCAGAAGCATTTGCGGTTTGTTTGTTGAATATGCCCTTGCCCAGTTCCAACCTGTAAATGTTAAAAGTTCTTGGGTTAAGATTTTATTCCTTAGCTTGACTATTTATTTGATCACCCCGCTAGCTGACAGACTTGAAGGGCTGGATAATAATGCTGTGGCAGTTCAGAAAAGTGGGCGATCAGCTGGAGGGGTCAGCAAAAGCTTCAGGGAGGGAGGAGGCCTTTGGCTGCTCCCGGAGGAACTCTCTGAAGTGGCTACCCAGCAGAAAGGAATGAAAGTATTATTGCACACAGTATAAAGAACATATACAGTCACACTAAAAAAGAACATTCTATCAGCTACACCCAGAGAAGGAACACTGGGAATTGAGTGTAAACTTTGAACTATTGTCTTTCGACCCAGGTTACTTTTACCTTCTGAATCCAATTCTTCCTGTGCAACAAGAAATTCGGTTCTGCACACATGTATTGTATCTAGGATATACTGTAACACAATGGACATATATGGGACTGCCTGCCATCTAGGGGAGGGGGTGGAGGGAAGGAGGGGAAAATTCGGAAAAGAAGTGAGTATAAGGGATAATGTGGTAAAAAAAAATTACCCATGCATATGTACTGTCAAAAAAATTATAATTATAAAATTAATTTAAAAAAAATAAAAAAGAACATTCTAGTTTGGAGATTTAGTTATCGAAAAAAGAATGATAGGGTGGAAATTCAAGAAAGGAAATCAAATGAAATTTAAAACAGGACTACTAAGCTCTAGCCACCAAGGCTGCCTGGGCTTTTTCTAGGCACTGGTTTTATAATTAGGACCTGGATTCAAATCCCACCTGTACCACTTAACTACATTCTATGATCTTGAGCAAACTATTTAACCAACCTGGACCTCAATTCCCTCATCTGTAAAATGAGCAGATAATCCCTAAGAGTCTCTTCTTACTCTAAATCTATGACCTAACTCAGCCTCCCTAGTCTCCTCTCCCCTCTGACTGGAGAGCAGAGAACCAAACTCCTCCCAATTCCTTCCTTTATAGAGGGCTGAAGCTGAACTCTGAGCTGGCTCCATTCAGGCTGACTTTAACTCCATGGAAGGGGGTCCATCCCTCTCCTCTGCCTCCTTTTCTGTTTTGTCTCTTGAGATTGCAAGCTCCTGGAAGGCAGGAACCGAGTTTCTTTTCATTAATTGTATGTTAGCACCTGGCACATACTAAGTACTTAATCAGTGTGTGCTAGATTGGATTCTAGAAGTCATCTAGAGCAATCCCCAAGCTAATGAAGGAAAGGAGGGGCCAAGAAATGACTCTCACAGTGTCAAGATTTGAACTCAGGCACTACCACCCAAGACAAATACCACCTGACATTCCCTCTTCACCTAAAGACTTCCTAAATGGGGATGATTGGTGCTCATAATTTCTTTTCTTTTTTTTTTTTAATACCAATTTATTTATTTGTTTGTTTCATTTTATTTTTATTTTTACATTTTTTTATAGCTTTTTATTGACAAAACATATGCATGGGTAATTTTTCAACACTGACCCTTGCAAAACCTTCTGTTCCAACTTTTCCCCTCCCCTAGATGACAGGTAGTCCCATTCATGTTAAATATGTTAAAGTATATGTTAAATACAATATACATATACATATTTATACAGTTCTCTTGCTGCATGAGAAAGATTGGATCTAGAAGGAAGGCAAAAAAATATCCTGAGAAGGAAAACAAAAATGGTGCTCAAAATTTCAATCATCAAGCATTCACTAAGAACTCCCCCAGGGCAGGACTCTGCTAGGTACAGTGAACGTCACTGACAACCTCTTTTGACCTGTCCCCACCATCAGCCCGAAACACTTCACTCCTTCCCCAATTCTCCCCCCATTTTTTAAAGGAGATCCCAGGTAGGGAAAGTCCAATTAATCACCCACACCCCAATCCATCCCAGAGATCCCGGTTGCCAGGGGGAGCAGGGTGGGTCTGGGGGAACAGTCCTTTGATGTCCCTTCTCCAGATGGCCAAACCATACAGACCGAAACAGCTGCCCCTAAAAATATACCTCATGTGGTCATATGGAATGCATGAGCAGCTGGGCTTGTCCTTTCCAAAGCAATGTGGACAGGACGGGGTGGGCTGGGGGCTGGCGGGGCTGCCTCGTAAATGCTCCAAGGAACACTATCCCCAAAGCCCTGAGGTAGCACGGGAAAGAATAAAAAGAAAGAATAGAAATGAGCTTCACAAGCTCCAAAACTCCCTAATTATAAAGTATCCTATGATCTTGGAGACTAAAATAATATTATGGTAATATCATTAGACTATTTTATTAATATTACTCTCTTCCATTATGGCAATCACTATAATGACTGACATTTCAAGCTCAAGGCTTCCCTAAGCCTTTTGGGCTTATATGCTAACAATATCTGCTAAATATAGACACTTAGCTTCTCTGTCCTTAAAAGGTATTGGAACCGTCCTGGAGACTTCATTACTCAGGAGACTAAGGGTGCACTGCCATGGCTTTCTGGTGGCCCAGGAACAAAAAGCCAGAGCCTCCTCTCGGATTCCTGACCCCTCACCCCTGAACCAGCGCAGTCGGTTCAGGAGGCCCAGAAACAGAGCCCAGAGGAATCACTGCTGTATCCCAGTTGGCCGACCTTGGGCTGCCATGACTCAGCAGTGGCCAGTGGTGTCCCACTTCATCCCAGTTCTGCACATGAACCACTGGAGCATCCACGGCCTATGACCCCAGATACTATCTCACCCAAACCTCGCCAATAACTAGCGATATCATTTCTTTCTTAATTTTTTTTTTGCTCCAAATGCTATTTCATCAATATAGGGAATCATTTTGTGGAAACCTCTGCACCAACACCAACCCATTAATTAGTAAACTGACAGTTTTAGGGGGTGCCTGGGCCGCAGAGAGAGGCTCAGTGACTCGCCATCCCTTTGTCCACTACACCAGGCTGTCTCTATCCACACCACTTTATACAGAGGGTACGTGATCTGCCCATAGTCCCACACCTCCTACTACTTACGCCACACAGACCTTGCCCGTCTCAAATA
Organism: Sminthopsis crassicaudata; assembly: GCF_048593235.1. Lineage (NCBI taxonomy): Eukaryota > Metazoa > Chordata > Mammalia > Dasyuromorphia > Dasyuridae > Sminthopsis > Sminthopsis crassicaudata. The sequence continues at coordinate 744,934,250 of NC_133617.1, read as the reverse complement.
AGTCAATGTCTAGAAAGCTCCTCGTACCCATAAAAAAGCGAACATACTATAAAGCCCTTTATAAATGGGAATTACCATTATTACCACTTGGGGCAAATGAGAGAATGTCTATAAGGCACTTTGCAAAGCTTCCAGTGCTCCATAAATATGAGTGACTTGTTTTTCTCATTTTATATTTGATGGCGTTCAGATGGAAACAACCCTGGGACAGGCCTTTATCCCATTAATATTATCTTACATTTAACGTCCAGGTGACTACTAGGCAGCCCTTATGGAACAAAAAATATGGAGATAGAAACTTATTTCTGAGACTCATGGAAAGCATCTTTTGGAATTCTCTTGCAACTCACGGGAGAATGGATTCCCATACGGGTTTGATTTCTTCTGCAGGTTCTCTGATTTTTATTCCATTCTAATCTCTAGCTCCTATATATTCGGTAAGGTGCCATCTAGTCTAGTGTTCTCATACTTTTATAGGATGATCTTATGTCCAAACAACTGTGGCCACAATTTTGTTTCAGATAAGGATCTGACTGAAGTACAGTTGGTTAGTTGAATTCTAAAGGATATTTGGGGGATAGCCAGGTGGAGAGATTCATTTTCCTGAGTTCAAGACTCAGACACTTATTAGCTCTGCGATCCTGGATGAGATACTTCACCCTGTTTGCCTCAGTTTCCTCATCTGTAAAATGAGTAGGAAAAGGTGATCCCACTTTGGGATCTCTGTCAAGAAAACCCTACATGGGGTGCAGGGCCTGACTGAAATAACTGGACAACACCGAATTTGTCGTACAAGAATTGCTTGCAATTACTTTATGAAGGATAGGGAGCTTCTGGAACATATTTTTGGCTATTTGTTACTCAATTCTTTTAGTCTACAGCAGTTCATTGCACATTTTCTTCTCTTCCATTATAAACTGAGCTGCCCTTTTTGTAGTGGCTAGAAACTGGAAGATGAATGGATGCCCATCAATTGGAGAATGGTCGGGTAAATTATGGTATATGAAGGTTATGGAATATTATTGCTCTGTAAGAAATGACCAGCAGGAGGAATACAGAGAGGCCTGGAGAGACTTACATCAACTGATGCTGAGTGAAATGAGCAGAACCAGAAGATCGCTGTACACTTCAACAACAATACTGTATGAGGATGTATTCTGATGGAAGTGGAAATCTTCAACATAAAGAAGATCCAACTCACTTCCAGCTGATCAATGATGGACAGAAACAACTACACCCAGAGAAGGAACACTGGGAAGTGAATGTAAACTGTTAACACTACTGTCTATCTACCCATGTTACTTCTACCTTCGGAAGCTAATAATTAATGTGCAACAAGAAAATTGAATTTACACACATACATTGTGTCTAGGTTATACTGTAACACATGTAAAATGTATGGGATTGCCTGTCATCAGGGGGAAGGAGTAGAGGGAGGGAGGGGATAATTTGGAAAAATGAATACAAGGGATAATGTTATTTAAAAAAAATTACTCATGCATATATATTGTCAAAAAAAAATTATAAATAAAATTCTAAAAATAAATAAATAAATAAATAAACTGAGCTGCCCTTCTCAGTACAATGCCCAGTTAGCAATGAGGTTTTTAAAGCATGACCCTTCTGTAATTTCTGGTGGCAATAACCCGGCCCTGCATTGCTGTCATAAATCTGCTTCTGTGGTCGTATCCTTTGGATGCTTCTACTTGGACTTGCGGTCGCTTAAGCGCATGTGAGTGTAGCCCACAAGGGGCTCTCTGGTTCCAGTCCTGAACTTTCGCTATCTCGCACACTCCATCCAGACTCTTGTTGCCCTTCCTAAGACGAGGGATCCGTCCGAACCTCTTTTCAGTCTTTATGATTGAGCTCTGTGACGGCGTCTGCTCCTGGAATGTTTCTCCCAGTTTTAACTCGCTCATCATCTCAGAATGTCTGTCGGTTCCCTCTCTCCTTTTTGAGGAAGGTGCTAACTGTGCTGTCAATGTCACCGGATGATGACCCTAGGCTTTGCTATCTATGGAGAAAATCTATTGTGATCCCCACCATCATTATTACATTCATTTAGACCAAAAATCAGGAGGGTTTTGGGCAAACAAAGCCCAGACAGGGGCCATGCCTCCAGCGAACAGTCTTTCATTTCCTTCCTCTGGGAGGACTTTCCCCAGCCTCCGGTGGTTTATCTCAGTTGCCCCTTCTGAGCTGGGGGGAAGCAGAAGTAGTCTATATAAAGAACGAGCCAACAATTTTGATAAGCAGGTGTTGGAAAAATGATAATGACCTCCTGCTACTCAGCTGGAGATGGGGAGGGGTGGAGGACAAAGGGAGCCTTGTGTCATAGCCCGGCTGGGTGGCTTCGGAACGTTTCCCCCTAAGAGAGATAGCCCCTAAACAGACACACTGAGATATGAGAAGTACCCCTAAAAGGGCTACATGAGAAGTGTCAAATTTAATTCTGTCAAAAATTCTGGGCCATGTTTACTCTTAAATGTCTTCCTAATAAAGATAGCCTTGGATAATCAATCCCTCTTCCTTTCCTTGTCTCTTCTCTTAGTTTTTTTCTCTCTGTCTCTGTCTCTGTCTCTCTCTCTCTCTCTCTCTCTCTCTCTCTCTCTCTCTCTCTCTCTCTCTCTCTGTCTGTCTGTCTCTCTCTCTCTGTCTCTGTCTCTCTCTTTCTCAGGCTGTCAAACTACATTCAAAGCAGTAGGGCAGCACTTCCCGCCTGTAAATGAATTCCCTTCTACCAGCCTTTGGAAAGAATCCAGCCCTCATAGTGAAAAGAAAAACATCAGCTGACTCCTTTTTTGAAGTAAATATGGGTAAATTGCTACTGTTCTTCCTCGTCCAACAGGCCAGTTGGGACCAGAGAGGAACATTCTCCAAATTTGAAACAATGGAAGTCACCCTCCCAGCTCCTTCTGTGCCTTGAGACCCCAGTTCCCAAACTGGATTCTCTCCCTCCCTGGAATGACCCCAAGCTCTTGAACAGAAACCCTCCCCTGAACTTACAATGATATCAAAGGCCGAAACAACAAGGTTTCAGTATCTTATCGCAGTCAGCTCCCTTTGCTTGCCTCTGAAGGTTCACGCCGGCTCTGAGTCATCAGTAAAATTGTCCAACGCATTCAAAACCCTGCACGGGAGCACCAATGTCCTATTCATGATCCTCTCTGGAAGCTGAATTCTGAGACTAGCCCTGGACAGTTAGCTAAGAGTGCACACACACACAAACACACACACAAACACACACACACTCTTTATAATTTTCAGGAAGATTGGGAGAGAGAACTGGAAAGGAAAAGGCACAACATTCCCTTAAAAAAACAGCAAAAAAAATGGCAGCCAACCTACCCACCCACCCTCAACTACCATGAGAAATCTGGTTTGGGAAAAAAAAAAATAGGATGAAAGAACACACACACACACAAAAAAAAAACGTTTAGAAGTGTAAACATAATGAAAAAGATATGATGCACTGAAAGTTACAAGCAAAATTATGGAGTAAAATTAAATTTTTTCAAAGTACAAATTAAATGATAATAAGGAAGAAATGAAATAATAGTGATATATCATGAGATAAAAAGAAAAGAAATGAGTATTATTAAGAAATCTCAAGACAAGAGAAAAGTGAAATCCAGCATTTTGCACTGGCATTTAATAAATGCTTCCTGTTTTGACTTGACTCAGCAAATTTAAAAAGGTTTATTAAAAATAAATTTTAATCAATTAAATGAAAAGCAGATTATTTTAGGAATGGAGAAGATGGTAAAAACAACAGAAGGAGCCCACAAAATTATTCTAATAGAAAAAGGTTTGGATTTTATGCCACCAAATGTGACAAGGAAAAGTTCCGAATTATTGAATTTCCCAGAATTCCATGACAAACTAAATCTATCTAATCATCCTATTTCAGGACAGCCTCATGAGAGAATTTCCCAGAAATACTGAAAAAGAAGATTCCATATCCAAAGGAGAGAATGAACTAGTCACCATTTTTTCTCAATTTCTCAATGGCCATGAGCACAGTGATTCCAATCTGTAAGGCTCAGAATTAAGGAAAACCTTGGGTTGAATGTAGCAAAATGAAATTTTACAGACAAAATAAGTGAAAGTCTCTGTGTGGGGCCAAAAAAATCAATCTCAACAGCTAAGGAATACCACTGTGGAGATTAAAAAGGTTCAAGAGACATAGTTTCTGGGTAATTTTATCACTTTATGAATGAGACCAGCACCTTATTCAGAAAAGGATGATCATTTGGCTCTGTGAGATGGAAGTCCATCATGGCGGCAGGCTCAGGACTGAAATGTTCTTTTGGAAGAGGAGTGACAGTCAGCCCTGATTAGCTGACACAATGGGAGGTGAGGGGCTGAAAGTGACATCATGAGGACACTCTTACCTCTACACTCAGCTCCCCCCAGCTTCAGGCAATCTACTCAAAGAATTTATCCCCACCCAAAGCAGAGTAAAATGCCCCACCTTAGGTTAAATTCCTTGTAAAGTGGGGTGGAATCTGACCCAGACCAAGGATGGCTAATTCAATCCTCATTATCAGTGGTGCTCTTCAAGAGACTCAACTTTTTACTTTTTAAAATCAGGACTTAAGGGGAGAACTCTAGTTATTAGCAGCCATTTCTCTCACCAGACTTTCCCACCAGAAGGCTATAAGGCAGCCATAGCGAGACGAGATTTGAGTTGAAAGCAGGTCTTAGTGGACCACAAGTTCAATGACCCAAGAGCAGGATAGGGCAGCCCAAAGAATTCACAAAATCACTGATTCTATTAAAGCCGCCATAGAGACAGCCCTGTATGCCTTTGCCATGGTTGTCTCTCACGCCTGAGATGCAAATTATCTCACTCACTGATGAATCAAGGAGATCTATTCTCCATTCTTGCAAAAATGAGGGCCTAGGTTGGTAGACACCTTTGCAACTCCAAAGGCAGGATTATATTTCCTATCCTGAAGCACAAGTCCCTCCCCTGAATCCCTATTAATTGGATGTTTCAGGCGTTCTGAGACCTGAATCTCTACCCTCATTACATAGCCAGTCCTTGTCCCCAAAAGCTTACCTTCCAGAAGGGAGAAAAGAATGGTGGAGGACTAGGGGTAAAAAACAAAAGATTCTTTTCAAATCTCAGTCCCTGCCCCCAAAGAGCTTGCACTCTTACTTTTCTTGGGGGAAAAATAACCTCTATTCTTGATTAGTCTTTGATGTTTTTGTGGCTTTAATTTTCTAATTTATGTTTCATTTCTCCAGTTAAATTTTCATAATTGTGAAAACCCAATGAATGCTAATCATTTCCCAGTCTCATTCCTCACGCTTGCTTCATGGATTGTCGGGCCTCCTCAGTCATTTCAGTCGTGTCCAGCTCTCCGGGATGCCGTTTCTTGGCAGAGACACTGGCGTGGTTGGCCATCTCCTTCTCCAGCTCATTTTACAGATGAGGAGAAGGAGACAACAGAGTCAGGAGAATTGCTTCAGGGGCGTACAGCAAGTAAGTGTCTGAGCAGGATTTGAACTCTTGAAGAGGATTCTCCCAGACTCATCACGCAGCACTCTGGGTACTGTGGCCCTCCCTAGCTACCCGCCTTCAGCAGCAGGACTTAGCTGTTCTCTACGTCCCTCTCCCAGCCCTTCCCTCTGAGATTACCTTTCATGGAACTTCCCTTTATATTCTGCGTGTGTGTGTGTGTGTGTGTGTGTGTGTGTGTGTGTGTGTGTGTAAAACCATATTTGGCATGTTGTCTTCCCCATTAGAACAAGAGCACCTTCAGGGCAAATATTTTTTGTTTTTGTTTTTTGGGGTTTTTTGTTTTGCTTTTTTTTGGCTCTCCATGTTTAGCAGAGTGCCTGGCATTTCGCAGGTGCATAATAAATGCTTGCTGAGTCCTGGAGAGGTGACAGTCCTGCTTTACTCCAGCCTGGGCAGATATCTGAGTACTATGTTCAGTTGTGAGCGCCATGATTTAGTCAAGGACATGGATAATGGGAGACTAATTCAGAAAAGGGCAATAAGAAGGTGAAGGGCCCATCTTCTCCGGATCAGCTGAGTGAACCGGCAGAACTGAGCCCAGAAAACAGAACTTGGGAGGATGTAGTGAGTGAGTTTTTTCAGGCTATCACCTCGGAGAGAAGAGACGCTGTTTGCTTGGCTCCAGAGAACAAAGCTAAGAATGATGAAGTGGCAAAGAGAGAAGTCTTCAAATAGGTGCCGTGCTATCAGAGGGCTCTGGGAAGCAGCTGCCCTGACACTTGTGCTCGAACTTTCCGGATCAGGACCAAAGCCCGGGGAATGGGCTGGGAGGGTCAGGACCAAAGCCCGGGGAATGGGCTGGGAGGGCCGGCTGCAGTCAGGCCGAGCCCCTTCCTGTCCAACAAGGCATTCTGGGGGAAAAAGCAACCTGGTTTCTCCTGGCCGACCATTTTGTTTGGAGAAGCACCAAAGAATGCAGAATGTCTTAAGTACGAATCTTAATCCTGACCCTGCCACAAACTGGAAAATGACCCTGAGTAATAAATGGATAAAAAGCACAGCAAGTGCTGGCAATACAAAAAGGAAAAAAAAACCAACGCAACAGCCCATGCTTTCTGGGAGCTCATGCCCTAACGTGGGATGGCAAGGGGGCAATGAGGTCCTAGGGATGCAGCACATGGCAAGGCCAGGGGGAGTTTGGTGTGCCCTGCCCTGCAAAGAGGGGTGTTGAGGAGCCCAGCCCACAGCCTTGGAAGGAGAGAGTGGGCTTAATGGTTGGAGTGAAAAGAGGAACAATTGGTTTCCTTCCTGAAGGGGCGGCAATGGGGAGATAGAGTCTGTGTCCAACCAGGAAGGGGACAAAGGGGCAGTGACAAAATGGTCGGGGTGGGTCAGGGCAGCTGGCTATATTTGTCCACTCAATCACATGGCTAGTGTTAGTGATCAGTGCCTTGGGGTTCTGCCCCCAGGAAAAGGGAGAAAATGATCATGGAGCAGCTCGGGGAAAAGCTGTCAAATCCTCCAGTTCCTAAGCTTAGGAGACAGGCGCTGGACTGGCAACATCCGGAAGGTAGGCCAGGGAGGACCTCCTCCAGGCCTTCAGGAAATGCCCAGGAGTGCTCCCTCATCAAGAAGGAAAGGGACATTTGGTGCAAGGCCCAGGGCAGTTCTCCCCTTGTTCCCCCTGTGAGTTTGGGTCCTCAGGACTCTCTCTAAGCCCTAGCACTGAGTCCCACCCCCCACATTTGCTGATGGCCTCTCTCTGTCTCTGCCAGATGTCATCAAAGGTGATCTATCTCATTCGTTAACAGACCCACAGCCGCAAGCTCTCAGGAGCCGTCCACCTTCATCAAGATCTCGCCAGATTCAGCAAAAGCCCCACGGCAGACCCCAACACCAGGAAAGGGTCCCGCTGCTCTCCGGCAGAGGCTGCTCTCAGTCCTCCCCAGAGGGGGATGTACATGTCTCACATCATCTCCACCCAGAAAGAGAAGCATTAGCTCACGGTCCAATACATTCCCGATCTGCTGCCCACTGCTCAGAGGAGGGGGGCTTCTTCTCGGAGGCCACAGAATTCTGGGAGCAGAGTCCCTGCCTTTCCTGCCTGCTCATCACTCTGGGCACAAAAGGTCCGTGTACCCTCTGCCAGCAGGGTCACCTCCTAGCTGACCCCACACACCCTCCCTCCAAAGCTCCAAGACACACAACGTACAGCAGGAGCAGCCTCTGGGCAGAAGGTCCAGTTCCAGGGGGATGGGAAGCCGCGCCATCCCAGATACAGCCCCAGCATTGCCATGTCTTGGCACCCCCCTATGCCCCCAGACACACAGTCTAAGGGGGCAGAGGCTGAGGAGACACGGGATCCACTCCAAAAATGTGGCTCCCCCACAAGGAGCTAAGTGAGACATGGCCACTGGAGCCACCATCCTCATCTCCCCCACCTGGCCTGGGCCCTATTCCTGGGGGGCCACCACGTCCAGAGAGGGGAGCTTCCGCCACGCCCGGCCACCACTTCCACCCTGGATGTCCTCCACTACATAATGGCAGGAGGACTCCCTGCGGGCCCACGCGTGCTCGCTGGGCTTTGTACCCACAGGACTTGGCGTGCATAAGCATTAAAGGCTACATGCACAATCTATTTGTTCCCTATGAAAAGAACCATCACCTTAGAGTGAAATCTCATCCAGGATTGGAGAAAGCCTGCGTGGAACCAGGGATGAGCCAGGGAGGGAAACTCCTTCCTCTCCCCCCTGGTGGCAGGGCAGGAGGCTGGGCAGGACACCCACCGGGGAGAGGGCTGGCAGGAGAGAAGGCCTCAGGGGCTCCTCCAGGTGACTTCCATCCTCCCAGATGCATTACGCAGCCGCTCTACAGCACGTGCTGTATTAAGTGCTGGGAAAGCAGGGAAACCCCAAGGAGCTTGAGTTCTTACCTTTCCTTCTTTTCTTCCATCCCCCTGCAGGCAAACTGGCCCATGACTGTGGAATTGTCCATTGCTGGGTTCCTAGCATTGGCCTCCGTCCTGAAAGAAAAGAACCCGTAGGTCACTCGATGAGCATTTATTAAGCGCCTTTTATGTGCCAGGCACTTGGCTAACGCTATATGCATACATGTCCAAAGGGAGACAAGTAAGTGCTTATCTTAAAAACTGAACTAATTAATCTCCCCCCTCAAACATACACACACCCAAACCTTCTCCTCTTCCAGCATCCTCCCAGCATCCCAGGCTGCTCACCTGGGACTCACCCTGCTTTCCTCACTCTGTCACCCCTCCCACCCCAGATCCAAGATGGCGCCAAAGCTTGTGGAGTTCACCGTTGCTCATCTCTCAAATTCACCCCTTCCTCTCCTCTGACCCTGCCCCGGTCAGGGCTCTTTTTTTCCCAACTTAAAATTTAAAATAAATAAATATTTTTTTAAATTTAAAAATTTAAAACTTTTAAATTTAAATTTAAATTTAAAAATTTTAAACTTTTAAACTTAAATTTAAAAATTTAAAACTTTTAAATTTAAATTTAAACATTTAAAAATAAATTTAATGAGAGGGCCCAGGCTGTAGGTCCTCTTGTTTGGCCTATGGGAGGGGTCTCTCTGCCTCAACTTCCCCTACCCACTCCCCCACTCCAGTCCATCCCCCTTCCCTCAGCCACCAAAGTGATCCATCTCCCTAACACCCACGTCTGCCCAGATCACCTCCATAGTCAATAAACTCCAGCGACCCCCTTTCACTTCCAGGATCAAATATCTGCTTGAAGTGCGAAGTCCTTCATAATTTCTGTACCCCTACCCCCATTCCCACATTCTACCCCTTCCCCTTTCCCTCCACACTCTTAGATCCAGTAATGCTGTCCAGACACTTCATTCCAGGTTCCCCCAGCCTGGAAAGCTCCTCCAGTCTGACCCTTGACCTCCCTGGCTTCCTTTAGGTCCCAGCTAAAATCCCTCCTTTTCCAGGAAGCCTTCCCCACCCCCTCTTAATTCCAGCGCATTCTCTCTGCTGAGTATTTCCCAATCATCCCCCACACGGAGCCTCTGGACACATCTCTCCCCACCAGACTGTGAGGGCCGCCAGGGCAGGGCTTGGCTTTTGCCTTTGTATCCCCGGTAGTTTTAGAACAACACTTAGCACGCAGTAGGTGCTTAATAAATGTTTGCTAACAGACCATATAACAAGCAGATTGAATAATAAATCTTACACAACAAAGGGACTCCAGACCATGCGCTGGCCACTAAATAGGGAAGGGCCATTGGGGGGATGCTCTGAACCAGGTTCTAGGAATGAGAAGAAATCTCAAATCCCCATCCCGGCCACCTAGCTGGCCCGCTCACTTAATGCTAAATTGTTTACATGCTATGTTATCATTTATTTAAGGCTGAAATAGCCTCAAACAGCCACAACCCTCTCAGACTCTATCTATTCCCAACAAATGGGACGGCTGCCCACCCTCTCCCTCCCTGGTTCTCTTCCTGACGGACCCCTCCTCAATCAGCCATCCCACGGACCCCTAAGTGGGAGTCTCCCCAAAGCTCTGCCCTTGGCCCTGCCCCCCAGTCAGCCCCTGGGCTCCAGGTCTCTAGGACAATGACTCCCATGTCTACGTAGGTCCAGTCCTACCATCACTTCTTAGTGGATGTTTCCACCTGGATATCCTGGAGACAGCTTAATGTTGACATAAGACTGACCTCGCCTTTTCCCTCCAAATCCTTTCCCTCTTCTAAACTTCCGTATTTCTTGTGAAGGTCCAATCGCCTCAGTTTGTAACTTAGTCATTACCTTGGACCTTTCACCCCACATATCTACTAGTTTCCAGATTGTACCCTCATAAAAGAAGGTAAAAAAGAATAAGCATGTATAAGGTGCCTACTATGTGCCAGGTACTAGGTGTTTTTACAAATATGATCTGGTTTCATCCTCACAATATACCTGGGAAGGAGGTGCTATTATTATTCCCATTTTACAGTGGAGGAAACTGAGGTAAACAGAAGTAGAGTGACTTGTCCAGAATAAGTAAATATATGAAGCTGGATTTGAACTCAGGCCTTCCTATGTAGTCCCTGTGTTGGATCTTTGCACCACCTATCAGTTCTATATTATCCAATTAAATTATAATGAATGATTAATGGCACTCTAAGTACTGCATCATCAGCTTCTTCACAACATCTGTCAAACTCAGCCCCTTGTCTCCATTCACACAGCAGTCCCTAAGTCCAAGTGGCCATCACATCTCACACAGATGTTGGGAAAGGCCTCCAAATTGGCCTCCTTGCCTCCAATCTCTCTCTGCTGCCAAAGAGATTTTCCATCTCTCTCCATCAATCCCAGGGGCTCCCATTCCTAAAGTTCCAATAGAAACGTTTCTTAGCCTTTCACAATCTGGATGCGCCCTGTCTTTCATTAAGTGCCTACTATGTGTCGGACATTACACACAGGGAATACAAATACAAATTAAAAGACAGTCCCTGTCCTTCTCACCGAAAAAAAAAAAAAAAAAAAAAAAAAAAAGGGGAAAAAAGCATGGTCCAGGATGGGGGTGGGAGAGGGGGAAGGCACTGGCAGAGGGGGAACATCAAGATGGAAAAGTCCAAAAGGGGGCTTCTGGTGGGAAATGGGGAGAGGACAGCACTGGTCCCCTCCTTAAACACTGTTCAGGGGCCTCGAACATTATCACCTGAAGGATCTAGAAAGAGAGGGAGGAGGACTGGATGGCCTTTGGGATGTCTTCCCCAGCTTGAAATCTGCAAATTTTATAAGATTCCAGTTCCTCAAGCAGGTTGGAAAGAAAGTCAAGGTCACATTCATGATCCCTAGCCCAGATCCTGCCCCCCTGCACCTCCAGACCCAGATTTTTCCAGAACAACTCTCATCTATTCAGCTTCCCCAGAAGGGGAGAAGGAGGGAGGCTGTGGCAGTGTGGGAGATGAGGAACAGCTGGAGCCCGGGAGCGCAGTAACTGGGCTGGAGGATGTGCCTCCTTTCTGCCCCAGAGGTGTCAGGGTGAAAGGACGCACTTGACCTACACGCAGGCTTCCTGCAGACTTTATGATCCACAAGGGCTGGCTGGGTCCTGGCCAGAATCACTAACAGGGCCGTTCCTGGGCCCTTCTGGGGAACAGGAACTGCCCAACATGGAATTTTACCTGTAGAGCCAAAATGATGTTATCAGCAGGTTAGCACGGCAGAATGCCCTTCCCCCTCCCTAGCTAGGATCAAGGGGACTCACTGGTGACCATATCTGGCTGCCAGAGGGACGAAATCCGAGACGGGGAGCAGGGGGTCCCGATCTGAAGCTAACCCAGCTCAAACGCACCCCCTTGCCTTATTCACACTGATCATCAGTATGTGGCCATCCCTGATCCATCAAAGAATCAATCGACATTTATGAAATGCGCCAGAGCCTGTGCTAGGGGATGCCAAAGAACTCCTTCAATCTCTGTGCACCTCAGTTTCCTCAAATGATGGGATGGAGACAATAATAGCACCTTCTTCCCAGGGCTGGGGTGAGGATCAAATGGGGTAAGATTTGTAAAGCACAGTGGTTGCCTAGTTATTGTTCTTGTTATTATTATTGTTGTTGTTATGTGATAAGGATATAAAATATTCTTATGATGTGACAATGTATATAATTGTATATTACATATTTTATATACATTATTATATATGTATTAATTTTGCATCAATTATATATGTATATTATATTTATATTTTTATATATTTATATATTACATATAAATTACATACAAAATAAATACATATACAGATACCCACAGAATAAAGAGAATGAGAAAATGGTTAAATACAAGATGGTTTGGGAAAAAATGCATTAGTTGTTTTGATGAAGAGTAGAAATCAGGAACTGCTTTTGGTAGAAGGAGATGCTAGAGGTAAATCTAGAGAGAAAAAAAAGAGGAAGGAGGAGGAAAGAGAAGAAAGGAGTTGAGGAGGAGATACTTTATAGGATGTGAACCATCTTATCACGTCTAAACTGTTCTTGTTTATAATCAGAACTCATTCCAGTCATCCAAATTTCCCACTACTCCCCAACTCAACCATCTATGCACATTGCTCTCATTCCTTTCTATATGTCATCCCTCACATTATCAGACTCTCAAATTGAAAACAAAAATAGAAAAATGAAGGACAATGTATCCCCTTTCATTCCCAGACAAATCTAAGCAAATTGATAAAAAAAAAAGGAATAAAGTAAGGACCTGAATAGAACCTTGGAAAAATTAGAGATAACAGATCTCTGGTGGTTAAAGAATAGGAATACAAAGAAATTTATCTGGTTCCCAGTCTTAAATGGCATCTTTACAAAAACTGACCACATAGAAAAGCATAAATATTAAACATCATTTACTGATCACAATACAATAAAAATTATATTCAGTAAAAAAGGAAAGAATTAGAAGCAATTGGAATCTAAATAAATATATTTGAAAGAACTAGTTAGTCAATTTATACAAAAATGTATAAATCCAAACATATCAACAACAAAAAAAAGAAACAAATGAATTGGACACTCACTTAAAAAAACAAACAACTTTGAATCAAATAAATAACAAATCCAAAACTCTAAACTAAGCAAAAAAAAAAAAAAAAAAAGAAATTATAAAATTTAAGGGATAAATTAATAAAATTGAAAGCAAAACAGAATTGATAAAAATAGGAGCTTTTTAAGAAAAAAATTCTAAAATGAATAAAAAGCTCATCTAATTTAAAAGCAAAATACAAAGAAATGGTTAGTATCAAAAATGAGAAAGGAAATTGAAAAAGATTAAAGAAGTCAAGGAAATTATCAGAAATCATTTTGCTCAATTAAATGCTAATAAAATAACTGAGGAAATGGATGAATATGTAATGTTAAATATAAGATTAAAAAAAGATATTTAAATAACTCAATATCAGAAAAAAGAAATTTTCACAAGATGTAAATGAATTTTTAAATCAAAAAGAAAAAAAGGACAAACTCTACCATCAGATAGATTTACAAGTGAATTCTATCATACATTCAAAGAACAATTAATTCTAACATTATATAAAATGTTTTCAAGAATGGGAAAAGAGGTTATTCTTCTAATCTCTTTCTATGATACAAATTAAACTAGGAGAAAGAAAGCCAGCAAAAACTATCCTTAATTAACACTGGTATAAAACAAATTTTATATAAAATATTACCAAATAGACTACAACAACATATTAGAAAATTTATTTACTATTACCAAATTGGGTTTATACAGTAAATAAAGGATATGGTTCAAGAAAAGGAAAACATAAATATTATAAATCAAGTTAATAATATAAACTGTATAATTATGTTAATAGATGTTTAAAATGATTTTGACATAATCCAATATGAATTTCTGTTTAAAAAAAAATCTGGAAAACAAAGGAATAAATAGGAATTAAGTGTCTATAAAAATAAAACTTTCCTTAAAACAGCAAATAATATCTATCTAAAACCAAGAGCAAACATCATATATAACACAGAAAAGTTAGAAGCCTTTCCAATAAGATGAGGGACAAAGCAAAGGTTTGCATTAAGACCACTATTTTTTAATAAGAATCCAAGGAAAGCTAGCACATAACAATTGAGGGAATTAATTATAAGCAATGAGAAAAACACCATCACTTTTTGCACTTGAGGTGATGATTTACTTAGAAATCCCCAAAGTCAAACAACAAAAAAATTTAATGAAAGAGTTCAGCAAAATTGTATGATATAAAATAAATCTGCATAAATCATTAGAATTCCTATAACAAATCCCAGCAGGAAAAAGCTAATAAAAGAAATTCCATTCAAAACTACACAAGTTGGGGGCAGCTAGGTGGTGCAGTGGATAGAGCACCAGCCTTGAATTCAGGAGGACCCGAGTTCAAATGTGGTCTCAGACACTTAACACTTCCTAGCTGTGTGACCCTGGGCAAGTCACTTAACTCCAGCCTCAGGGAAAAAACAAAACAAAACAAAACAAACAAAAAAAACTAAATAAGTTATAAAATATCTGGAAGTCTATCAACCAAACTACACCAAGGAACTATTTAAATCCAATTATAAAACAAATATAGAAATAGACAGACCTAACTAATTGGAGAAATATGAATAGGTTGAGCTCATGGCTAATAGGAAGGTTGAGCCGATATAATTAAAATTACAATGCTATTTAAATAACCTTACTTATTATTCCAGTCTATAGCAAGCAAGCTACTAAAGGGGCAGTTTATAGAACTAAAAAATAGTTAAATTCATATGTAAGAATAGAAGATCAAGGATTTCAAGGGTAATAATGCAAAAAAAAAAAAAAAAAAAAAAAAAAAAAGAAGGAAGGGGGCAGTACCAGACCTCAAGTTACATTTCAAAACAGTAATCATCAAAATTATATCAAGGATTTCAAGGGTAATAATGAAAAAAAAAAAAAAAAAAAGAAGAGAGGAAGGGGGCAGTACCAGACCTCAAGTTACATTTCAAAACAGTAATCATCAAAATTATATAGTAATGGCTAAAAAAACAGGTAAATCAATCAATGAATAGATTAGATACAGTATACAAAAGCAATGAAGACAATAACAAACAGCACCATATTCAATAAAACCAAACACCAGAGGCTTTACTATTTAACAAAAACTATCTGGAAATTAGAAAGCAGCTTGGCAGAAATTAGACATAAAATAATGTCTCACAGCATATACCAAAATAAACTTCATGAAAATAGGACTAGAAATAAATGGTGATATCATAAGCAAATTTAAACAGCAAAGAGGAAGAGCATGATCAAACAAGCTATAGAGACTAGATAAAAGATAAATTTAGAAAGCTAAAACAGAAAATTTTTATGTAAAGTTTCTACACAAACAAATTTAATGCAGTTAAAATTAGGAAAGGAAAACCAGTAATTGTGAGGAAATGCTTGGACTAAGTTTCTGTAATAAAAATCTCATGTCCATGATATCTAAGGAACTGATTCAGATTTAGAAGAACAAGAGCCATTCCTCCAAAGACAAATGGCCAAAAGACATGACTAGGTAATTTCCAAATGAAAAAGTCTGAGCTATCAATAACATGAAAAAAAAAATGTTCCCACTCATCAATAATTAGATGATAGAAAATTTTAAAAATTCAAAGGTAGAACCTCACACTTATAAATTTGGCAAAGATGATACAAGAGGAAAATGATCTATGTTGAAAGGGCTGTAGAAAAACAGCATTGTTTTTCTAATGGATTGTTGGTAGGACTATGAGTCATTGAAGTGCAATTTGGAACCAAGTACAGAAAGTTACCAAACTGTCCATATCCTTTGACCCAGTTTACCACTATGAGACCTGTGCTACAAAGCAATTTCAAGAAAAGAGAAAAAGACTTTTATATAGACTAACCCCCAAATTTCAATGTACTTTTAAGCTTTAATCACTTTTACTCAAAACCATTAAATATTTATATTATATTAAATAATACTACCTATAAATTACAAATACTTATAACAACAAACATTTTATTTATCATTTAGCTATTAATGCCTAAAATCGCATTAAGATTTTGGAATCATTCTATATATACAAAAACATTTATAACAGCTATTTTTGTAGTAACCCAAACTATAAATGAAGGGAATGCTCTCCAATTACAGAATGTTTAAACAATCAAGACGTATGAATGTAACGGAATATCATCATGCCATAAGAAATGACAAAAAGGATAGTTTGAAACAAAATGAAATTGTCTAAGATCACTGTATTGCTGAGAATAGCTAAGTAACAGAGTTGATTATAACAAAGTTGTAACTGTGTCCAGTGTTCTCCTGGTTCTGCTCACTTCACTCACCATCAGTTCACGAAAGTCTTTCTGGGTTTTTCTGAAATTTGTCTTCTCATCCATTTCTTATAGAACAACTCCATTATATTCAAATCCCAATTTGTTCAGTTATTCCCCAATTGACAGGCATTCTCTCAGTTTCCAATTTTTTGCCACCACAAAGAAAGGGGCTATAAATATTTTTGCATTTGTGGGTCCTTTATCCCCTTTTATGATATCTTTGGGATGCAGAACCAGTAAAGACGCAGCTAGATCCAAGGACCAAAGCACAGTTTGATAGCTTTTGAGCTTCATTCCAAATTGTTCTCCAGAATGGTTGGATCAGTTCACAACTCAACCAACAATGCATTAGCATTCTAATTTTCCCACTTCAACTCTGATATTTGTCATTTTCTTTTTCTGTCATATTACCCAAGCCATCAGGAAATGGGATGAACCTGTAGTTCTTAAAAAAGCCTTTTCTGCGTGCTAAGACTTGTCAACTTCCAGTCCTCTGGCAAAGAGCCTTTGATGCCCCAGGCCCCCTACTTAGTCTTGATGGGCATGAATTCCACATTTCTATACTGTCTGTTTCCTATATATTAATCTTGTCTTCCCTTAGATGGATGATAAGGGTCTTGAGGGCATACAATGCAATCTCCTTCATTGGCTGGTGTAAGAACATAGCAAATAATTAATGAAAAATAGTAGCCTAATGAGGAAAGGATTATACATTTGGTGTCTGAACTAGAAGGGAAGGAAAAAAATCATTATATTGTGCCAGGTGCTTTACAACGCTGGGAGGTAAGTGCTATTATTATCCCCATTTTATAGTTGAGGAAATTGAGGTAGACAGCAATTCATGACTTAGCCAAGGTCACAAAGGCAGTGTCGGAGATCACATTTGAACTCAGGTCTTTCACACTCAGACCTTGTGCTCTATCTTCTGAGCCACCCACCTGCCTTAAAGGTGACCGGGTCAAATCCCTGCATTTTGGGGAAACTGAGTTCCAAAGCCTAAATTACACACTTCAGGTCATGGGGGCAAAGGCAGAATTATAATCCAGTGCTCAGATTCCAAACTCCCTGGTCTCTGCAGCGGATCCCACGGACCCTGGAACCCAGTGGTTATCATAGAGTAACAGAGGGAGAAAACTTGAACTGCCCGTTCCTGACATTGCAGCCAGAGCCTTCTCCCATCACGGCCCCTCTGACACGGCTACATCCTCGGCAGTCCTAAGATCCCACGGCAGCCTTTTGGGTACCTTTAGGAGGGAAGAGGTGCTTCTCCTGAGAACCAGCCCTGCCAGTCCTGTGTGTCACCTCCAAGCTCTCCTCCCTGCACCCCGGGGTCTCCCACGGCTCCTTCTCGGCCAATGGGAGGCCCACAGCTCGCCTCCTCAGGTCCCCCGGGAGGCAGTTGCATATGGTGACCAAGACCAGAGAATCCAGTCAGCTGTGCCATCCCTACTTGCAAGCTTGGGGCGAGCATTCTGCTCTGCCTCGGCAGGCTCCGGCTTGCTTCCTGCCCCTTCCCTCCCAATGGGAGATGGGGTTGGGGGATGGGGAGGAGCTGCTCCATCAGAGGGAGATTCCTTGCTCATTTAAAGGGCCAATGGAGCAGTTAGGACCAATTCTGAGAGAAAGATCTCCCAGATTCTGAAGCCTTCAGGTTCGGAAAGGGCACCCAGAAGCATCAGCCAGGAGGATCTCTCTTTCAGAAGAAATTCTGGTTCAGCTAAAGGGGTCAGAGCAGCCAACCTGCTCTGAGATGACCTCAGTCTTGTGAAATGAGCCCATAAAAATCCCTCATCTCAACTGACCTAACCGGAATGAAATCTTAGACTACCCAACAGGCTGAGCAGGAAAAGGTATTTCTGCCTTTCATCTTCCACTAAGTTGGGAACCGCTATTCCATAAATTAAAAAAAAAGTTACCATAAAAAAAGTTAATTCAGCCAGGTGGCCTCTGGGTAGGAGAGCAGCTAAGGAAGCTCCAGAGGTCCAGTCCTGACCATCTGAAGGCATCGCTCTTTTCTGTCTCCCCTCCCTGCCCCAGCGATCGGCAAGCAGAACGCCTCGCACTTAATGATACTGGTTAGACTGGGCTGGGTTTAGGGGAGCGTGGTGGTCCAGCAGAGGATGCTGGACGGGAATCTCGATTTCCAAAGCTGCCTCAGGCACCTCCCAGCTGTATGATCCTGGGCAAGTCACTCAACCTCCTTTCTGTGCCTTTCTTCCCTCCTGTGAACAATGGGGATGAAATGAGAAACTCTGATCAAATGGGATACTATACATATGTTCTATATCTGTAACAATATCAAATGGCATCATATATGTAATCTGTAACCCAGGGTGCTAAATAAATGCGAGCTATTATGATTACCATCAGCATAAGCACAAGTTTCTGGCGGTGGTTCCCCTCCGAGGGACTCCAGTAATGGGGAAGTGGGAACAGGGTAGAGTTAGCCACCCAGCTGTCACCTATACAGGCTGTCCAGAGTCAGGTGGCTCCCGCCCAGCGACCCTCCAACAGAGTTATATACGTAGATACACGGCACGAGTTTCAGAGGCCCTTCCAGAACCAGGGCCCTTCCCCATGTGCCCAGGGAAATACCAATCAGCCCCCAGAATACAGTGTGGGCGGCAATGTGGAGAACTGCCCAGCCAGGTTCGAAGGGAAGCCCATCTCTCAAACACTGTTCACGAGCACCAGAGGAGGAGCAGGGCAGCCCTGTGGCCGAATCCTGGCCCCGGGCCCGAGTGTTCTCCGGGGCCAGAGCTCACCACAGATCTGGGATCTCGGGACCCACCCGGAGCCAGAGAAAGCACGATCCTTGACTTGTTTTTCACAGCCTGCCCACAGTGAGGGGGCACAGTGGGCTCTGTCCAGACACATCCTGGAAAGATTCACCGTGCTCTCTGGATGTGGTCACAGCCCAGAAAGAAGCCTCCCAAGAGCCACTGCTTAATGAGCAGCTGCCGGGGCCCCGCCCCCACCAGAGAGGGCACAGCTGGCAGCCCGGGCACGGGCACGCCAGCTCAGCTCCGAGAGGGCGGAAGGCCCCGGGCAGCTCCTCACACCTAGAAGTGGCAGTGATGTAAGGGCCAAGCTGCTGAGTGCAGGCTTCTACTCCCGCTACAGCGGAGGGACCAGAGGCGGGTCCCTGCTTGCAGCACCTCGGGGATCCAAGAGGAGGAGCCGGAGCGAGGGGCCGCCCCGTCTCAGGCCGGAGAAAACCCAACAAGGCGGGAAGCCCAGGTCTTCCCTCTCCTTTACCCCACTGCATGGGCTCCCCAGCTCCCAGTTTAGACACCGCAAAGCCTTTCAACACATCCCACAAGTCAGCGGGTTAGACCCAGGCTCACCTTCTCCCCAGCCTCCTCCTAACCTCTCTGACCCCCCAGATGCTGCCATCCTGCCAGGGACCAGCATCCCAACCATGTATCCTCTCTCTCCCCCTCCAGATAAACTTGGTTTCCCAACGTCACCAATTCTAATTCCACAGAGTGTCTCACAGACCTCTTCCCGTCCCCTTCAGCTCCATTCAGGGGGTTGCCTTTCCCCATTAGAATGGAAGCTTCTGGAGGGCAGAAAGCTCTTCTTACTATATTTGTACCTCCAAGGCTTAGTGCAATAGTACCTGGCACACAGCAAGTGCTTAATAAATGCTTGTTGCCTTACAAATATCTTTTCTCTCTTCACATGACCACTCATTCACCAATATTATAAGAAACTCTCCCTGCCTCAACTGTAATTCGCATATATTACATTAAAGTATAAATTCCCAGAAGGCAAGAATTGTGGGTTTTTCCCCTTTTTATTTATCTCCAGTACTTAGAATCACACACAGAAAACAGTTAGTGCCTAATAAATGCTCCCTGGCTGATGACTGAAAAAAGAAATTTTGGAAAGGAGAATCATGGAACAAAAAGAAGCTGGGGAGGAAGGGTCACAAAAAAACTGAACAGTTTTGCTATGAGATTAAAGGGAATATCCTACCCTTCACCACCCCACCTTTTCTTTAAAAACAAATGGTACATAGGGAGCGTGGCGCAGTGGATAGAGCACCAGTCCTGAAGTCAAATCTGCCCTCAGACACTTGACACTTTCTGACTGTGTGACCTTGAGCAAGTCACTTAACCCCAAGGGCCTCAGCAAAAACAAACAAACAAACAAACAAATGGTACATGACAGACTTCACAGTTTCACAAACAATTCTTTCTCTTGTTTTTTGGGTTTGGCTGTTGGTTGAGTTTGTAATTTAAAAAAGCAATTTAAGAAAAGGCCTTGAGAACGAGAGGCCACTCAAGGCCGGGCTCCCAGCATTACTACATTTGCCGGGAGTTGTTTCAAGTATGTTTGTTCTCATCAGCAGTTCCTAAAAATGTCCTCATTTCAGGACTGAACTTTCTAAATTAGGAGTGAATGTGAAACAAAGGGACCCACTTCCCCATGAAGCTGTCGGGCCCTGCGGCGGAGGTAGGGCGAATCAGTGGTTAGGATGCAGTCAGACTCATTTCAAGCCCCCTTAAGGAAACAAGACGGGGTTTTCCTCTATCAGCAGAAGCCAAGGTCAGAGGAAGGAAGTCCAGGCTCCCGGAGCATCCCACGTATCAGTGCGGGGAGGCTCAGTCTCACCATCTCAGGGCATTCAGCTGGAGGGTTTAATTCAACATTTAGTAATGTTGATACAAATGGCACGGTGCCCAGCTCTCTCAGGGATTCAAAGATGAATAGGATTTTAGGACTAGAAATTCAAAGATGGACCATCCCATCAAATCCCACTTTTACCAGTGGGGAAACTGAGGCCAGGACAAGTGAAGTGACTTTGCCTTAGGATATACAGTTTACAGCTAACATTTATATAGTTCTTACATGTACCAGGTCCTGTGCTTGGGACATTACAATTATTTTCATTTGATCTTGGGAGGTGGGTGCAATTATTATCCCCATATTACAGAGGAGGAAACTGAGGCAGCAGTAAAATGGCCTACAGCAGGATTCAAACTCCAGGCTTCCGGTCCATCTATCTACCCAGGGCTCAAACCCAGGTCTTCTGATTGATTGCTCACCAATCTAGTCCCTTTTCCTAATGCTACATTTGGGTGTGGGCTATATGTCTCTCAGTAGAAGGCAAGGTCCCCGGGGGCAGGAGTTAGTGCATTTTTGCCTCACAAAATGCCCTGCGCTTTTAAACATGCACTCTAGCCTTCTGGGACACGATGAGGAGGTCCCCTCCAAGAGGAACCACATAAAATGAGACTGGTCAGAAACAGCCAAGAAATGACCGCTCTGAGTGTTCTGTATCAGTTCTTGCCTTGCCCTGGCTGGCCAAAGGGACTGGGCATTTGAGTGGAGAGAGAATGTCCCCAAAGGCCTGGAGCAGCTGCAACCAGACACCCTACGTTTGTCTGCCTCCCCACAAGACACAAGTTCCTGGACAGCAGGCCAGTATGTCTGCCTCTCTAGAACACTCTTTTTTTTTTTTTCCTGAGGCTGGGGTTAAGTGACTTGCCCAGGGTCACACGGCTAGGAAGTGTTAAGTGCTTGAGATCAGATTTGAACTCGGGTCCTCCTGAATTCAGGGCTGGTGCTCTACCCACTGCGCCACCTAGCTGCCCCTCTCTATAACACTCTTAAGCTTAACAGAAAATCCTTATGCATAGTAGGTAGGCTCTTACAGTGAAACAATAAGGATCTTATGGGACAGCTGACAGCTGGGCAGTGCAGTGGGTGGTGCCCTGGGTCTGGAGTCAGGAAGCCTCACCTTTTTGAATTCAAATCTAGTCTCAGACACTATTCCAGTAACCCTGGAGAGTCATTTTCCTGATTTGCCTCAACTTCCTCATCTGTCAAATGAGCTGGAAAAGGAAATGAGAAATCACTCTAATATTTTTGCCCCCCCAATTGGGATCACAAAGAATCAAACATGACTGAACAATTATGTCAGAACACAAGGCTACCCAGAAAACTTCCTGACTTTTTTCAAATTGTTGATCACTTTTATTGATTGTCTTTTCTTTCTCTTCTTCTTTTTGTCATTTTCTTTCTGTCATTTACTTTCCTTCCTTCCTTCCTTTCTCTCTCTCTCTTGAAATTTTTTGTTTATGAAATGATTCAGACCAGTTCCAATGGTCTTATGATGAAGAAAGCCATCTACACCCCGAGAGGACTGTGGGAACTGAGTGTGGATCGTAACATAACATTCTCACTCTTTGTTGTTCGTTTGCATTTTGTTTTCTTACTCATTACTTTTCGTTTTGATCTGATCTTTCTTGTGTAGCAAGAGAACTGTGCAAATATGTTTACATATATTGAAGCTAACATATGTTCTAACATGTATAACATATATTGGATTACTTGCCATCTAGGGGAGGGGGTTGGAGGAAGGAGGGGAAAATTTGGAACACAAGTCTGTGCAAAGGTCAATGGTAAAAAAATTACCCGTACATATGTTTAGAAAACAAAAAGCTTTAATAAAATTTTTAAAAAGAGAGAGAGAAATTCTTTGTTTTAGTGGAAAGCCCTTTTGGAGGGCAAAGAGAGAGAGATACACAGAGAAATCTAGATGATATAAAATTTATTATTTAAAAAAGAAAACTTCCTGAGCTGGCCTCCCCTCTCTCCTACCAGAGTTGACTCTTCTTGTCCCTTCCTCCTCAATTCCCTCTGGACTGCACAGGCTCCCAGTTTCTAGGTTCTCTCTCCAGGCCCCTCCCATAATTCCATTCATGTGTTCTCCTGAGGGCAGGGCTTGTGACTCACTGAGTGACCTAGGCCCCAAAACCAACCACCTGGAGCTCCAGCCCTGCCCTGGGTGGGCCCCACCTGTCCACTGGGTTTGGCTCTTGGGAGGCCTGGCTGGAATCAGAAAGCACTCAGAGTTTATGGTTCACAGAGGGCAGGATCAGCTACCTACAAACTGTGGTCACTTGCTGGAAAGCCAGAAAAATCAGAGCCATTATGGGTTGTCTTTACAGTGATCTAGTTAGTATCTTCTGGGATCTTCCCACTTGATTTGCTGAGTTGAAACAGTAACTCAAAAAGCCACAGAGTCTTGAACTATTCTTCCCTTTTAAAAAGCAACCTCAATGAAGGATTTCTCTCCGGATTATGGCTCGAGTCCCAATAACGGCAACTGCCTGTGTTGGGTGCTTGAAATTTTCTAGCCTCAAAAATGTTTCCTTGAACAGCGCATAGAAAAAGCTTTCCCATACATAGAAGCGCTAAAACCAAAAGGAACCCTCAGTGAGAAACCAAGTCAGAAGTCACCACGGATAGATCACGGTCCAGTAAGAAGCCCGCTACCCACTCCATGGACCAGGCGATACACAAGTGTATGCAGAGTGTCATCTGAGACACCTTAAGACCCCATAGATTAAATCCCTGTCAATTAAACCAGTTAAATCAGAGGATTTTTTTTTTTAAGGTTTTTAACCTCTTCTGCATCATGGGCCCCTTTGGGCTATCTGGAGATGTCTCTGAGTCATTTCAGAAGAATATGTTTAAATATGTAGACGATAACATGCAGGATTGCAGAGGAAGCAAATTACATTAAAATAGACCGATCAAAATAGTTTTTTTTCAAAAAAGATAACAGACTCCTTCCTGCTGTATGCACAGGGAGATTCCTCCCTGCAGAAAACTCCAATAACTCCTTGGATTGAATATTAGTTATTCAAAGGGCTGAGGTCTTCACAAGGAAAGCAAGACAGCCTCCATGAACCTACAATGGCGTAATGATGACTCTCGGCCCTAGGAACCTAGAAGACCACTTTAAAATAGAGGAGCCCCCTCGGAAATGTCTCCCCAGGGCTCCAAATGGCTCATGACATCACAACTGAGAGCCGGGGTATCATCAATCATCCTGTTGTCTCTTTTCTCTGAAGAGCCACAAACCGGGCTCTCAAACTCAGTGGAAACAAGGGCTTCTCACAGAACACCCATCCCCAGGCTTCTCAGGGCCACAAACGGTCAACAATAACACTAAGGCAGCTGTCACTAAAAAGCAGAGATGTGGAGCCCAGAAAGAACAAGAGCTCTTTTTATTAAAAAAAAAAAAAAAAAAAGTTCTAAAAAATATACAAGTGGCTTTCTCTATCCCTATACATATGTGTATGTATTTATAGGAGTTTGTATATAATATACACATACATTATATATCTATATCTGTATCTAGACAGACAGGCAGATTAGATAGACAGAAAAGACAGATAGATAGATACATAGATACATAGAATAGATAGATAGATGATAGATAAGTAGGTAGATGATAGGTAGATAGGCAGATAGAAAAGATAGATAGATAGATAGATAGATAGATAGATAGATAGATAGATAGATAGATAGATAGATAGATGATGGATGGATGAGATAGGCTGGTAGACAGGTAAAGAGAGAGAGAGACAAAGAGAGAGATAGGTAGGTATATAAATAGGTTGGTAGATAGAGAGATAGATGGCTGGATGAATGGATAGATGATTACCAGCACTGACATTTTCGTCTTTGTCTAGCTCCAACAGAATATGCAGCAAGAGAATAGTTTCCTACTACCTAACTTCACAGATGAGGAAACTGAGGCTCAAAAGAGTTTAAGTGATTTTTCAAGTCACGCTGCTAGTTGTAATGTCTGTGGTAGAATTTGAGCTCAGGTCTGCTTGACTTTAAGATCATTCTCTCTTAATTGTACCACCCAGCTACACATGATATTGTATTATTGAAGAAAAGATTCTATTTCTCAAAAAGATAGAGAACTTTGTATCCTTTTCTGCATGGATAGTAAATCTCCAAATCTGTAACTATTTAAGGTTTCTCAGTCTTTGTCTAACTGGAAAATGGCAACAAAATTAGTAACATATTAAAATCTTTGTTTCCATAATGCAGTTTTCAAAATTTTCCTGATCGTTCATAATTTGTTTATATACACAAATATAATATACTATCAAGCAAAAAGTAAATCTGAAACCTTATGAAATCTCAGAATAACTCAGAAGACCCACTCTGGAAGGGACATCTCTGTAAAAGAAAAGATCCTGTTTCATCCTGCAAAGCCAGGAAGTGGGGAGGGGAATAATATTATTTCCACCATCACCACCTCTACTACTGCTATTACTACAACTACCACCACCACTTCTGCTACTACTCTTACTATTACAAGTGATGAAGGCCCCAAAACAAGGAGTAAGAAATGCAGATAGAGAAAAGGTAGCAAATGGGACCAGTTCTGCAGAGGTGATAACAGAGGAGAGGTCAGGGAAGTAAGAGAAAGGGAAGCATCCCAAGGGCAGAAGGTGTCCAGTTTGGCTCACAAAGCAGGACAGTGTGTGTCCCAGTGTGGAGAGAGATGGAGCCCCAAGCCCAGTAAATAGCTCTATCCACTGTGCCAGATTGCCTCCCAATGTGTTCCATCCTGGTCAAAAGGCCCGGGACATTCTTGGCATATTCAGGGACAATGCAGGGTGGATCAGGCAGGCTCTCCAACTCTGAACACATGCAGCAGAACTGATTACAAAATGGGAGGATGGGTGCTGCTCTGATTGAGGGCCCGGTTTCAGGAAGGCATGGAGGGGGAGGAGGGGCAACAAGGACCACTCCCTGCCCTCTCCCCACAAGGAGCAGTCATCCCTTTTCTGAGAAAACTCAAACTAGGCAGGCCCCTGTCTCCAAGAACCACTTCCTTGTTCTGGGATTCTCACTGTGTTCTTTCCCTAACTTTCCACGAAACAAAAATACCCCAGTGAAAGAAGGAAAACAAACATCACGACAAAAATACCACAAGGAGCCTTATGAAAAGCCAGTAATGGTGATAAGATGCCCACATCACCCACTTCTCTATGCCACAGACTCTTCTCCTCTTCTCTCAAGACAGTAGAACTTGGTGCTGAAGGCATCTGAGTCCCCTCACTCTGTGGACCCCAGGACTCCAGCTCTAGAGCTCCAAAGGGCCTGACATGTATCTTCTGAGCCAACTCCCCCATTTTACAGATGAGGAAAATGAGCATAAGAGAACTGGGGTGAATTTGAATCCAATTATGGGGAACAGCCCATGTTCTGCAGCCCTTAGATATGTCCCAGGATTGGAGCAACCTGGGGACACAGCCAGATTTCAGGGGATCCCTAAATTCACTAGCTAATATTTATATAGTGCCTACTGTGTGCCAGGGACTGTGTTAGGCATCTTGCCTTCTGTGATCTGCACAACAATTCTAGGAAGCAGGGACTATCATTATCCCTATTTTACAGATGGGAAAAAGGAGGTAGGCAGCAATTAAATGACTTGCCCAGTGTCACCGAGGAAGGATTTGAACTCAGGTTTTCCTAACTCCAAATCTGGCACTCTACTTACTGTACTACTACCTGGTGAAGAAAAGTTCTAACTGAAATTTCACTTTTCCTTCCAATTTTGAATTTTTAAACAACATATTATTTTGAGAAGGGTTTAAAAACTGAAGGGAAGCACATTTTAAGAGAGCAGCTCAAGAACACAGAAGGTTGATGCACTTTCCTGAATTGTGAAATAAGACCCTTTAAAACAGCTGCCGTGGAAATATTTGTTCAGCACAGTGCCTGGCACACAATTGGTGCTTAATAAATGCGCCTTGCCTTCATTCCTTGACAAGGATGGCAACCCCAATCCACAAATAAGTCCTTTATTAAGTACCTATTATGTACCAGACTGTGCTAGTCACTAAAGGGTAGAAGCGCAGAAAATAAATAGACTGCTGCACAGGGAGTTCACATTTTCACAGGGGAGACAAGGGCATATAAAAATCACAGCACAAGTATAAAGCTGATAAGCAGATCCACACACAGGCACCTGGGGTCCCAAAAGTCTCAGTGCTTAATAGCTTAATAGTAATATTATATAGATTAATAGCTTAATGTTAAAGGCCTTGGACTAAGACTTCTGGGATATTTTAGACAAGGTTCTATGGGATCCATTGGTACAGAGCCCAGTGGGCCTGGCTCGCTAACCACTGCACCACACTCCCTCTCTTTGTACTCTGATGTAGAAGGAGGGAGATGTTTTACAGGAACTCTACAGGGAGCTGAGGGGGAAGCCCAGTAGTCCCTGCCACGCCCATCCCCCTCCAGGGTTGCTCACTTTTGCAAATATGAAACACAAGGAAAAGTTGAAGGTTTTGTTCAAGGTCAGTGAGCTGTAACGGGAGCAACCTCCACCCCAAGCCTCTGTGACTCCTCCAGCAAAAGACATTTTTGTCCGATTGGAAGCATTCCGTGATTCTAGGAGACGTTTGGGGAAATAACAACAGGATAAAGAAGGTAACATTAAAAGTGGAAAGACAGTGAGAAGAATTGGACATGCTTAATCTATATTGGATTGCTGTCTAGGGGAAGGGGGAGGAGAAAATTTTGGAATACAAGGTTTTACAAAGGTGAACGTTGAAAACTAACTTTGTATGTATTTGGAAAAAGAAAAAGCTATTATTATAAAAATAAATAAATAAGATTATAGGAGGGGAAAAGAAGGTATCATTAAACCTTCTTAATTTTTTTTTCCCCAAATAAAGCTGATAATGTTAGGTCTAATAACATTCAGTGGTGGTACTTTATTTAAGTCGAGAAGACTCAGATTCAAAGTTCAAATTATTAACTGTGTGACTTGGCCAGGTCACTTAACTCGGTTTGCCTCAGTTTCCTCATCTGTGAAATGGGGAAAATAATAACCCCCACCCTCCCTCTTGAGAAGATCTGATGAGATAATATGTGCAGAGTGCCTTATAAACCTTAAAGTATTATATAAATATTCACTAGAAGGAAATCACTTTTCTTTTCTTTTTTTTTTTTTTTTTTTTAACATAGAACAAATGCTGCCCTTCAAGGGAGTGTCTGCCCTGGCAAGCTCCACGTGGTTCTAAGCCCGCTCATGCTCAGAACATACGTGGAATTAATTCCAAATGGGAACTGCTTTGGGTTCGATTCAGCAGGGATTCATTATTGCCCAAGGTGCTGGGGATAAAAAGGCCAAATGAAACAAGCTCTGCCTTCTAGGACCTTAGATTTGGACACACACATGGATGTACACACATGTACATGTGTAAACACAACACACATACATGTATACCCATGTCATGGCCACAGAAAGAAATCCGCCTTTTTCCCAGGCCAAGCCAAACAATCTGCCCTATCCCCCAGACTCCACTCAGAATAACTTCTGATTTTCAAACACAAGTCCCCCCTGAGAGAAGCCGGGTGCCCCCCTCTAATCCCCCAGCATATCCTGAGATGGCACCAGTGGCTGACAAGCTGCTTCATGAAGGGGTAGGGCCACCAGGTTCACAGAACAGAAGGAAGTGAGCTGGATCACTTTAGAGTCAATCTTTTTTATAATAAAGACAAAGAAGACTAATCCCACAAGGACTGAGGTCAGAGGGTCCGGAGCTGGGGAGAGCGCTGGGGGTCATCTGGCCCCTGGCTCTCTCATTTGGCAAGGCAGGCACCCGAGGGCTCAGAAAGGGAGGCTCTCAGCCAAGATAATGAGGGAGCAGGGCTGAACCCAGGCCCTCTGCCTCCAGATTCAAGGCCCTACCGCTCACCACACTCCGGAGGAACACCAGACTCAGATAGGCTGTCATGAGCCATCTGGGTCCAGGGAACAGACAGGAAAACACACACTTTCCTTGGCTGAGAGAAAAAAATGACAAGTTCTTATCAGAAGAGGGGCTGCTGGCATCCCAAAGGGGGCCGACCGGGCACCCAGCAGCCCTGCCTGATTCTCCGTGAACAATCCACAGGCTTGTGGCCTGAGAGCGCCCACTTCTGAGACAGAGTGAGGATGGGTCAAGGACTTTATTAAGTGAGGGGGTCAAAGACTTCATCCAGTGAGGCCTTTGGGAAAGGCCAGGAGGAAGGTCCCAGGTGTTCCCTTTTTACTCCGGAAACTTGCTAGAAAGTCTTTCCCTTCTTGGCTTTTCATTTTCTTTAAAAAAAAAACATTTTCACTGAAACTTCCCATTCTGTGACTTTCCAGCCTGTTAGTTGTGGGGGTAGGGGGGAAGGGAAGCTTACAGGGCAAATATGTGATCACCCCCTTGTTCTGAAATTATCCCTGCCACAGCTGGACCCCGAGATAAGTAAAGACAGTTAGAGACTCAAAATCCCAGGCACTTCCACACACGCAAGCCCACAAAGCAGGGCCCGCTCAGCCGGATCAGAGATTCTCACAGGATCCAGGATCTGATAAGTAACTGATCCCCTCCACTGCTTAGACACTGCCCTGACACTACCCCATGTAGCCCCTCATCAAATCCCTCCTAAGGCGGCTCCGGCCTCAGGGAATTCCCTCTTGGATGGGGCTGGCCCATTTTCTGCATTTTCTGCATTATCTCATGGCCCTTTACAAAGTTTGTTTCCTTCGAGATTCACAATCCTGTGAGGTGGATACTATGATTCTCCCCATTTTATGGATCAAGAAACTGAGATAAACAGAGGCAAAGTGACTTTCTTAGAGACACTCAACTCATATCTGAGCATGGATTTGAACTCTCATCTTCCTGATTCCAGGCCCAGTGCCATCTAGCTGCCTGTGATAATAGTAGTAACAGCAGCAACAGTAGTAGTAGCAGCAGCAGTAGTGCTAGCTATAATAGTAGTAGTAGCGGTCATAATAGTAATAGGAGCAATAATAGTAATAGTAAAAGGATCAAATACCTTAATTTTAATATAATTAACAATAATAACTTTACTCTCTCCATTCCATATGCAGATCACCCAGTGCTGGAAAAGAGCCCGAGCAGCCTGCACAGACACCAGCACCCACCTGCGGGAGTGTCAATGTTCTGCCCCTTCGGGGGCTCTAGAGCAAGTAGTAACAAAGCTCCATCCTGGAAGGCGGTAATGGTGCCCCCTGCGGCAGACTGCCCAGTGAGGAGGCTGAATGACACACTCTACTATAGTATGGTATGCTGTTTGTGATCATCTATACTATAGTATGCTACTTGTGATCTACCATACTATAATATAGAATACTATTTGTGATCTACTATACTATAGTATGCTATTTGTGATCTATTCTATAATATAGAATACTATTTGTGATCTACTATAATATAGAATACTATGTGATCTACTATACTATACTATAGTATGCTATTTGTGATTTATTATATTATACTATACTATTTGTGATCTACTATACTATAGTATAGTATGTTACTTGTGATCCACTATGCTATAGTATATTATTTGTGATCTACTATATTATAGTATGCTATTTGTGATCTACTATTCTATAATATAGAATACTATTTGTGATCTACTATACTATACTATAGTATGCTATTTGTGATCTACTATATTATACTATACTATTTGTGATCTACTATGCTATAGTATAGTATGTTACTTGTGATCCACTAAACTATAGAATACTATTTGTGATCTACTATACTATACTATAGTATGTTATTTGTGATCTACTATACTATACTATAGTATTTGGGATCTACTATGCTATAGTATAGTATGTTACTTGTGATCCACTATAGTATACAATCTGTGATCTACTATAATATAGTATGCTACTTGTGATCCACTATACTATAGTATATTATTTGTGATCTACTGTACTATGGTTTACTATAGTACAGTGGATCACAAATTTTCCCCTTTTCTAAAATGGCTCATTAGCAAGGTACAAATTAAATAACCTTAGCTAATCTTCTTGCAAACACACACACATGCAGGATCACGTGCGCACAGACACACACATTTTCCCTGAGTACAACACATTCAGGACAAAGATGAGTCATGGGAAAGTTTCCTCTCAGATTTTAGGAAGTGGGGGTTCAAGACACCCGCACTTTGGAGCATGTGAAGCTCACATCCATTTTGCAAAAGCAGAAAACCTGGGGGAAGGCGCTTTCAATGTCACAAGGTCTTCCCTATTGTTTACAAAGTTAAATGAATCTCCCTAGAAATAAGTTGTCTTCCTTCCAACTCCCTCACCATCCTCTGCTTCACCCATGTCACCTTTGCCATATTTCACCTGATTTCCTCTTTGATTTTGAAATGACGCATCATCTATGACATGAGGTCACCAGGATCGGCACTGTCTAATGGATTTAGCTGTTAAAAAGCTATCACACAAGGATCATTTCACAATTAAGAAATGGTCCTTTTGGGGACAGCTGGACAGCACGGTGGAGTCTGGAAGTCAGTCTGAAGTCAGGAAGAAGATCAGAGTTCAAATTTGATTTCAGACACTTATTAGCTAGCTGTGAACCTGGCCAAGTCACTTCACCTTGTTTGCCTCGGTAAATGAACTGTAAAATGAGCTGAAGAAGGAAACGGCAAACCACTGCAATTTCTCCAGAAGCCCCCATTAGGGTCACAAAGAGTGGGACACCAGTGAACAACAAGCAGTGTTCCTGACACTATGCTGGGCACAGGGAATACAAATACATCTCTTCCTCCAACTTTTGTAGAAAATCCATATAAAACTTCACTGGGCCCGGAGGAGACGCTCTATAAACCAGCTCTGGTGGTGAGACGTTACTCAGGGGCCTGGGATTCTAGAACTGGAACATGAGGTCTGGACGCCGTGACCTCCGGCACTGCGTAAATGGCACAAGGATAACTGCAGTGTTTGCCATCTCTGGGACTTAGTGAAGCAGGCCGCTCCTGTGAGGGTCCAATCGCTGTTTATTTTTAACTTCAACACTCCTGAAGGAGAGAGCCAGCGCCTCCATTTACTCTGTGACATGAGAGTGGCTTAGCTGGAAGCCTATGAATGAATGTGTGTGTGCGTGTGTTTAATATAGACAGAGAGATGGACAGAGACAAACGGACTAAAGAACTGATGGACGGATAGATATATAGAAAGCCAGACGGATGGGCAGAGGCAGACAGACTAATCGGTCATGGATAGACAGATATAAAATCCTCCCCATTCCCAGCGTCTTTGTCACCCTACGTATTTACTTTATGAAGTTAAAAACCTTAATCTGAAAAAGGCTCTATAGTTTGTAGAACACTTCACAGTAATTCATTTGATCCTGAGAGACAGAAAGCTATTATTCTCTCCCATTTTCTAGATGAGGCAACTGAGGCAGAAGGGGTTAGCGTCCTGCCGCGGCTGGGGTGTCCCCGGCTCCCCACGCTGGCCCTCGGTCCAGCTCTCCCCCAGCCTGCAGGGGCCCTGGACCAGAGGCTCCCCCACGACTCCAGGAAGGGGATTCATACGTTTGGAGAAAAGACCCTGTGACTCGCCCTCCCACTCCAGGCCGTGGGCAGCCAGCGAGTGCAGCAGCTAATCCACAAGCATCCAGGCAGCCAGGGGTACAAAGGGGGCCGAGCTCTGGAGTTCGTGTGGAGTCTCGGGGGAGGGGGCGCCACACACGTGCGGGGTCCCCACTGCGCACAGCGGGGGCAGGTCCAGGGCCGGGCGGCCGGGAGCTCCCACTGGACACGGAGCCGGCGGCGGACACAACTCCCGGGGCGGGGTCGGGGAGCCCCCAGGGGAGCGCCCGGAGCTGTCCGCCGTCCTCAAACCGCCGGGGGGGGGGGCCTCCCGGGGTGACAGGTGTGTGACCGCCGGGAGTCCGGGACTGGGGGAGGGGAACCTCGGAGGGGATCGCGTCTCCCCGGCCCAGCTGAGCCCCGGCTCCGGCCCCAGCGGGACCCTCGGGAGGGGCTCCAGGGGAGGGGAGGAGCAGCGCAGAAAGTCCCGGAGCTGGGGGAGGGGGAGCTCCGGGGCAACCACGGGGGGGCCCGCGCGGCAGGGGGCCCGGCACGGGGGCTGCCCCCTTCCCCCACGCAAGCCGCCAGGCCGGGGTCCCGGGACCCGCAGGAGCCGCGCAACCGGACACTACCTGAGACTCCCGAGCCCCAGGGCTCGGCGCCGCCGCGGGGCAAAGCACCGCAAACGGGGGAGGGGGAAGTGGGGAGCGGGCGTCCTCCCGCTCCCGCCCCCTCTCCCGGGACGGAACCCCCCATCCCGCGAACCCGCCTCCCCGGGACCGCAAGCACAAAGCGGGGGAGGCGGCCCCCTTCCTGCGCCCCCGACCCCCCGAGGCGCAGATCGCGGTGGGGGGACAACCGGGGCGGAGAGGGGCCCCTCCTCCACGCACTTACCTCGCGGGCCTGGGGCTCCCGGCCGGGACTCGGGCAGGGCGGCTGGGAGGAGAGAGGCGGGGGCGGGGGCGGGGCCCGAGGGGCGGGGCGGGCTCGTCCGGCCCGCTTCCATCTCCCCTCCCCCGGGCGCGGGGGCGGGGCCGCCCGCTCTCCTCGCGCCCCCCTCCCCCACTACGCAGATTCCCCTCTGCCACCCCGGAGCCTCCCCCTCCCGAGCCCCGCGAGCTTGGGAAAGTTTCGGTGGGCGGGCCTTGACCTTGACCCTGACCCTGATCCCGATCCCGCCGGGCGGCCTCCGGGCTCTCCCCCGGTCCCACCTCCGCCCCGAGGTTCTCCCCGGTGCCGACACCAGGCCCTTCCCTCCTCCTCCTCCCGGGCCGGGGGCGGGTCCCAGGCGCCCCAGCCCCTACAAAGAGTCTCCTTTGGTCTCACACTTGGGGCGGTCGGGCCAATAGCGCCCCATCTAACGGAAGCAGAAACCGAGGCTGAGAGGAGGCGGGATTCGAACCCAGGATTCGAACCCAGGGCTCCCCGCCCTCCCACTAGAGGCCGAAGCTCTGGCGCGTGGCGAGCGCCCGGTGAAGGATCATTGCCTGCCCAGTCTGGCAGCCAAGGCCCCGGGTTCAAATCCCGCCGCTGTCCCTCAGTGCCGAGTGACCAGGGGAGACGCCCCCCCCCCCCGGCCTCGGCTTTCTCTGGGAAGAGAGAGGGGCGGTGGGATGCGCGCTGCCCTCAGCCTACGGCTCCTTGATTCGGGTCCCAAAGGGACAAGTAGCGTCCCTCCAACGCCCCGCACCCTGAAGGGCTGTCCCCCCTCTCCCGCACCCCGGAGGGCTGTACCCCCCCCATGAATGGCAAGACTCTTGTGGGGGGGGCCTTCATTTCGATCCCCCCCCCCCCAGCACTTAGTACAGGGCCCGGCACAGAGCCAGGGTTTAACCGAGATTGTTCTCCATCAGGCTGAGCTGAAGTGCGCGCTCACGCAGCCATTTATCGGGGTCCTTCAGGGAAATCTGCTGCTGCGGCCGCTGCGAGCTTTTATCAAGTGTCTCCCGGCAGAGGAGTAAAAACGGGGCCAACGTGACTTAGGAGGGAACGTCTGGGCCAAAGCAAACATCCAAACTGGCCCCGGGAGGTGGAGAGGGCCAGGGGGCTGACGCGGGGAGGGCCCGGGGGCTGACGCGGGGAGGGTCAGGGGGCTAACTGGAGAGGGCTAACTGGAGAGGGCCAGGGGGCTGACGTGGGGAGGGCCCGGGGGCTGACGTGGGGAGGGCCAGGGGGCTGACGTGGGGAAGGTCAGGGGGCTAACGCGGGGAGGGTCAGGGGGCTAACGCGGGGAGGGTCAGGGGGCTAACGCGGGGAGGGCCAGGGGGATAACTGGAGAGGGCCTGGGGGCTGACGCGGGGAGGGCCAGGGGGCTGACGTGGGGAAGGTCAGGGGGCTAACGCGGGGAGGGTCAGGGGGCTAACGCGGGGAGGGTCAGGGGGCTAACGCGGGGAGGGCCAGGGGGATAACTGGAGAGGGCCTGGGGGCTGACGCGGGGAGGGCCAGGGGGCTGACGCGGGGAGGGCCAGGGGGCTGACGCGGGGAGGGCCCGGGGGCTGACGCGGGGAGGGCCCGGGGGCTGACGCGGGGAGGGCCCGGGGGCTGACGCGGGGAGGGCCCGGGGGCTGACGCGGGGAGGGCCCGGGGGCTGACGCGGGGAGGGCCAGGCGATGTGGAGAGGGTCAGGGAACATGGAGAGGGCCAGGGGATGTGGAGATGTCCAGGAATATAGAAATGGCCAGAGAACATAGAGAACGTGGAGATAAATGGCCAGGGAACGTGGTGCCCGCTTCTTTCCAGAAGCCTGGCAAAGCCTCGGGCAGCCGCGCCAGGTGTGCCCTGACTGCCTGCTGGGCCCTGAAAAAGCCCGAGGCTGGGGGGAGGGGAGAACTCCCCTGAAGTCGGGGGGGGGGGGGGGGAGATCCGGTACCGCTCGGTCTCCTTGGGGAAGGCGCGGGATTCGGGAGAGTCCAGAGCACTGGAGGGAAAGATGGACGCTGTGCCATGATCCGGTGGGAACAAGCACCAGCAGTCAGCGGGGTCAGTGACACGACCCGCAGCTCCGTGTGGCCCCGGGGCCCTCCCAGTGACAGAAACTCCCCTGGCGCTTCCCTGCGGGGATCGCCACCTCCCGGGGCCACCCTGGCCTTGAGCACCCCCTCGAGCCAAAGCCTGCGGCGTGATCCCGCCATGCTCGGACCCGCCGCCAGCTGCCCCGGCTCCTCTTCCCCCGCATGCCCGGCTCGCCCATCCCCCAGCTCGCTACAAGAAGCTGACCCTTCCCTGAGGCGGCTTCTCCCACGTGACTTCCACCGGAGCCCAAAGCCCACCGGCACCATTAGCATGTCTCCGTTAATAGAAACCGCTGACCTTCGTGGAGGGGGACACGTGGGACTCATGGACAAGTAGCCAGCATTCAGACAAGGATCAGAAGAACGCGTCTCCCCCAAATGCAAAAAACTGAAAAGTTTAAAAAGTGATTTTAAATTATTGTCATGTGACCAATCCCCCTGTTGTTAGAAGGCCCCGTAGCTGTGTCCACTTTCCTCCAGGACCAGATCACTGCATACAGAGCGGGGAACGAGGGCGGCCTAGAGCTGCCCATCCCCCACACTCGGAGTCCACGTGAGTCCCCGAAAGCCGACTACTTCCAATAGAGGCTTCCAGGGACTAGGGAAGGAGATGAGATTGTGGAAGAGACAATAAAGGATCTGGCTGCAATTGGGATTATTGAACTGAACTGAAAGGACGGCTGCTCCAGAAGCTCCCCAAGAAACCTCTTTGGAAGGTCAACAAGCATTTCTGACATGCCCATTAGGTGCCAGGAACTCAGTGAAAGGAGCCCTACTCTCAAGGACCTCTCGTTGTGGTGGGGAAAGCTCTCACACACAGAATAGCATAATTGTTCCATCTTCCAGTAGTGTCCCACGGACCTGGCCTGGTCTGCCCAAGCTTCATGCCTCCGTGACCCTCCTCCTCCATCTTGTTCTCTGCCGTCCCCTCCTCTTTTTGCCTTCAGTCTCTCCCAACGTCAGGGTTCTTTCCAATGAGTCCCATCTTATTATGTGAACATAGTCCTTCCGCTTAAACAAGTTCTTGAAATTCGCGCCTGAATCATTTTCTTTAAGAATCACTGATTTAATCTCCTCGCTGTCCAAGGACTCTCAAAAGTCTTCTCCGGCACAATCTGAAAGCATTGATTCTGTAGCAACTCAACATACATAACCATGAGAGAGTTTGGAGGGAGGACGGGCTCCGGCTCCAGGAACGAATGAGGCTTGAGCTGCGTCTCGAAGGATGAGGGGCCTTTTATAAGGGGAGGAAAGAACATTCCCAGCGTCGAGGAAAGTAGGAGCCAGAAGGGCAAGACGAGTCCGTTTGACTGGGATTGAGAGTAGTGGACAAGAAAGTGGAAAAGGCAGGTTATGGGCAGATTTTAAAGCTAATCAATTATACATATATACATTCATATATATGTGTATATATATATATACACATATATATGAATGTATATATATATATATATGGATTTATAACTGACTCTAAAAGCGGCTGGCTTCAGAGGTGAGACCCAGAGAAGGTTGGAATCCCAAGCTGTGGCAACTGATTGAATATGGGAGATGGAAAGAGAGCGAGGGTAAGGGCAAGTATTGTGTCCTGTCTGACTCTTCTGCTTTCTTGGCAGAGATGCTGCAGTGCTTCACCATTTCCTTCTCCAGCTACTTTTACAGAGGGGGAAACTGAGACAAACACGGTGAAGGGACTTGCCTGGAGTCAAGTAGCTAGTAAGTGAGGCTGGATTTGAACTCGGATCCTCCCCTGATTCCATGCTCCACAATAATCTGGGAGAATATAAAGGATGGGGGCTTTTAAAGGCAGCAGGACATTTGGAAAAGGGGAGGATTTGGGGGGAAGATGATGAGTTCGGGTTTGGACATGGGGAGTTTGAGATGAATCCAAGATATCCACTTTAAAATATCCAGCAGGCATCCGAATACAGTCCTTCCTTTGCAACAACAACAACAAAATTCGGTTCTGCACATATATATTGTACCTAGGATATACTATAAGATATTTAATATGTATGGGGATGCCTGCCATCTAGGGGAGGGGGTGGAGGGAAGGAGGGGAAAAACTCGGAACAGAAGAGAGTACAAGGGATAATGTTGTTTAAAAAAATTACCTATGCATATGTACTGTCAAAGAAAATGTTAAAATTATAAAAATTAATTAAAAAAATATCCAGCAAGCAATTGGTGATAAGGAACTAACTTTCTCTGTGTCTCTCTGTCTTTGTCTTTTTCTGTCTCTCTCTTTCTTTCTCTCTCTTCCCCCCTCTCTCTTTGTCTCTCATTCTGTATTTCTGTCCATATATATACATTATCTATCTGTCTGTCCGTCCGTCCGTCCATCATCTATCTATCTATCTATCTATCTATCTATCTATCTATCTATCTATCTATCTATCTATCTATCTATCTATCTACCTGTCTGTCTGTCTGTCTGTCTGTCTGTCTGTATCTTATATAAGATAGGAACTTTCCTAGTTCCCGCAGGCCCACAGAGTGGGCGGCTCCTGCTGCCTCAATCCCTAATCTCTTTTGGCTCAGCCCTCAGTCACAGGAACACGCTGGGGCCAACCAGAAATCTGGGATAGTTCTGGTCCTTTAGCAGGGCCCCGGGAGGTGCCCCCCCCCCAGCCAGCAGAGAGGGGGCTCCTTAGATCTACCAGCTCTTGTTAAGGATGCTCATCAGTACTGACTCCAGAGGACAGCTTTGTTTCAGAGCTGAGGGAGCTGGGAGGAGCACTGAATGCCAGTCAATAGACATTTATTAAATGCTTACCACGTTTCAGGCACTAAGCAAAGTGCTGAGGGGACCGGTACCAGGGAGGGGGAGGCTCCCTGCCCTCAGGGAGCTCACTATCTGACGGAAAGCTTAATGGGGGTGGGGAGGGGGTAAGTTTCAAAGCAGAATGGCGGGTGTGAAAAGGGAGAGGACTCAGATTTGAGCCCCCGGCCCTGCCTCCGGGCAGAGGATGAAATTAGAGGGGCCGGAAAACTGAGGCAGGTGAAAGTTCCCAATGCGTTTCCTAGGGAAGGAAGGCGGGAACATCCCGAGAAGTCCAAAGGCAGAGGAGCTAGTGGGGAATGGATCCCGTCTCCTGTGCTCTCTGGTCCTGCTGTGTTTGGTTGGTTGGGATGAACTGTTCTCTTTGTAATAAGGAAAACTGTTTGAGGGGCTGAGAGAGGATGTTGGGAAATCACTGTGGTCCAAAAAGCCCAAAAGTCATAAAAAATTTTTTTAAAGCTTGCCAGGTAAATAGACATAAAAAGAAAGGATTCTTATTAGTACACAATTGAAAAATGATCTAATCCTTGAGGCAGCAGCCGGGTAGGGCAGTAGCTAGAGCCAGAAAGACCTGAGTTCAAATCCAGACTCAAATAATTCATAGCTGGGTGACCCTGGGCCAATCCTATAACCTCTTCCAGCCTCAGTTTCCTTCTTTAGAAAATGGGAGATTATTCTAATTAACATAGGAGTCACTTCCCGTCTAGGGTGGTTATGGTCACTTGAGATAATATTAATAATATTAATTAGTAAATATTAGTAAAGTGCTTTGCCCAGATATTTTCCAAAAGCTGGTTATAATCCAAGCCCATGGGGTAGGCTCAGGAATCTCGACTCATTTTTTCTTCTATGAATCAGAGGTTTGGGCAGTGGGCGCTGGCTTGCCCCCAGCCCTGTTCCAATGGGAACCCCAACTCATACTCACCAATTAGCCACCCCGGACATCTCAGGGAGGGGTGTGGAAAGAGCCAGAGGAACCCTGGATGTCCCACTTCTCCAGCAGATGTAGATCCGGGGCCAGAGTCTATCTCTCTCTCATTCTCTGTCTCTGTCTGTCTCTCTGTCTCTGTCTCTTTATATTCGGGGCCAGAGTCTATCTCTCTCTCATTCTCTGTCTCTGTCTCTCTGTCTCTGTCTCTTTATACACACACACACACACACACACACACACACAAATCTGTCTGTCTTCTGCCTATCTATCTATCCCATCCCACTCTCACCAGTTAGCCACTCTGGACATCTCAGGGAGGGCTGTGGAAAGATCCAGAGGAACCCTGGATGCTCCACTTCTCCAGCAGATGTAGATTCAGGGCCAGAGTCTATCTCTCTCTCTCCTTCTCTGTCTCTGTCTCTTCATATTCGGGGCCAGAGTCTGTCTCTCTCT
This sequence comes from Sminthopsis crassicaudata, assembly GCF_048593235.1. Taxonomy (NCBI): domain Eukaryota; kingdom Metazoa; phylum Chordata; class Mammalia; order Dasyuromorphia; family Dasyuridae; genus Sminthopsis; species Sminthopsis crassicaudata. Next base: position 744,894,615 of record NC_133617.1, on the reverse strand, counting down.
CATTCTCTGTCTCTGTCTCTTTATATTCGGGGCCAGAGTCTGTCTCTCTCTCATTCTCTGTCTCTGTCTGTCTCTCTGTCTCTGTCTCTTTATATTCGGGGCCAGAGTCTACCTCTCTCTCATTCTCTGTCTCTGTCTCTCTGTCTCTGTCTCTTTACACACACACACACACACACACACACACACACACACACACAAATCTGTCTGTCTTCTGCCTATCTATCTATCCCATCCCACCCTCAGCAGTTAGCCACCCTGGACATCTCAGGGAGGGCTGTGGAAAGATCCAGAGGAACCCTGGATGTCCCAATTCTCCAGCAGATGTAGATCCGGGGCCAGAGTCTATCTCTCTCTCATTCTCTGTCTCTGTCTGTCTCTCTGTCTCTGTCTCTTTATATTCGGGGCCAGAGTCTATCTCTCTCTCATTCTCTGTCTCTGTCTCTCTGTCTCTGTCTCTTTATACACACACACACACACACACACACACACACAAATCTGTCTGTCTTCTGCCTATCTATCTATCCCATCCCACTCTCACCAGTTAGCCACTCTGGACATCTCAGGGAGGGCTGTGGAAAGATCCAGAGGAACCCTGGATGCTCCACTTCTCCAGCAGATGTAGATTCAGGGCCAGAGTCTATCTCTCTCTCTCCTTCTCTGTCTCTGTCTCTTCATATTCGGGGCCAGAGTCTGTCTCTCTCTCATTCTCTGTCTCTGTCTCTTTATATTCGGGGCCAGAGTCTGTCTCTCTCTCATTCTCTGTCTCTGTCTGTCTCTCTGTCTCTGTCTCTTTATATTCGGGGCCAGAGTCTACCTCTCTCTCATTCTCTGTCTCTGTCTCTCTGTCTCTGTCTCTTTACACACACACACACACACACACACACACACACACACACACACACACACACACAAATCTGTCTGTCTTCTGCCTATCTATCTATCCCATCCCACCCTCAGCAGTTAGCCACCCTGGACATCTCAGGGAGGGCTGTGGAAAGATCCAGAGGAACCCTGGATGTCCCAATTCTCCAGCAGATGTAGATCCGGGGCCAGAGTCCCACCCACCCCCTGAAGCCTTTCCAAGGCTGAAGGGTGAAGTCATTTGGAAAACACAAATCAGTCACAGGGATTACCTTCCAGAGTGTGGAGGGGAAGCCGGGGCAGGGCTGATGGGACTGAATGAAGAAAAGCCTTGTAATGAATGTCGTGGCGTGCAGGATTCTATGGGATCACACAAGCCCCAACCCCCTTCCCTTCCCTTTCTAGATGAGGAAAACTGAATCTGCAAGACATCCAGTGACTGGCCCAAGTCACACAGCTAGTAAATGTGGGAGCCAGGAATAGACCCCAGAGCCTCGGGGTTAGATTCTCTCATTATTTCTATTGTATCTGGATAGGTTGGTTTTTTGGGTTTTTTTTTTCCCCATATGGAAAACATACTCTTTTAAGTATCAAATAAATAGCCACCTAAGGCTCTGTTCTCCATGTTTTCTCCTGGTTTGGTAAAATACTGTGATTTACTTGGAAGCCAATACCTTTGCCACACCTTAGAATGCTGCTCACAATAAGGAAGGGCCAGGGCTGGGTGAGGCGCCTTCAGCTGAATGACTAACACAGACCTTGCTTGCCTTTGAGTTTTTAAATAGGAAAATCCCTCTGCCCACAACTGTGTCTTCACCTTAAAAACGTCTTGCCTCTACCCATTCCACCAGACACACCTACCGTGGGCAACCATGCAGCTGCAACTTCTGCCTCCCTGTTCCCCATACCAAGCTCTAGTACCCCTCTGAAGGAGAGATGATGGATAGATTTAAGGGCTTGGACAGAGTGCCTGGAGGCCGATGGACAGAGGTTTACAATCCCGTGCAGGAGGAAGCAACAACAACAACAAATCCCAAAAGGAAAAAAAAAAGACTGTCTGATGGAGCCTTAGGAAGAGCTGAGGAAAGAAGGAAAGGGAAGGGAGAAAAGGAAAGATCCACTTAGGAAGAATTCCAGAGAAGAGCAAGGAGAGATGTAAAGGTTTTCTTTTTTTTTTTTTTTTTTTTTTTTTTTTGAGGCTGGGGTTAAGTGACTTGCCCAGGGTCACACAGATAGGAAGTGTTAAGTATCTGAGACCAGATTTGAGCTCGGGTCCTCCGGAATTCAAGGCTGGTGCTCTATCCACCTAGCTGCTCCAAGGTTTTCTTAAATAAGCAATGAAAAGCAATGAAAGAAAATAAGGGAGTGGGATCTCCTCAAGAAAATCAGAGCTATTGAGGGAAAGTTTTATGCAAAAATGCACATAATAAAAGACTAAAGTGGTAGCTACTTAAAAGAAGCAAAAAAGATTAAGAAAAGGCGGTTAGGTTAGCATACACAAAAGAACTGTACAAGAACACTGAAACATCAATATTATGTAAGGATCAATTCTGATAAATGTGATTCTTTCCAACAATGAGATAATTGATGCCAGTTCCAATGATCTTGTGATGAAGAGAGCCATCTACACTCAGAGAGAGACTGTGAGGACTGAGTGTGGACCACAGCATAGCATTCTCACTCTTTTGGTTGGTGTTCGCTTGCATTTCGTTTTTTAACTCATTTTTTTTTTTCTTTATGATCTGATTTTTCTTGTGCAGCAAGAGAATTATATAAATATGTTTACACATATCATATTTTTAAAAAAGAACTATACAAGAAAGATATTAATATGTGCAACAATGGTGTGATTACTGATCTATAGTCAGACATCCTGAAGAATGAAGTCAAGGGGGCTAACAGTGAGGCTAGTGGAGGTGATGGCATTCCGGCTGAGTTATCTGAAACCCTAAAAGATGATGCTGTAAAAGTATTGCGCTCAAAACATCAACACATTTGAAAATTGCAGTAGAGTCCGCAGAAATGGAAAAGATCAGGTTATGTCCTGATCCTGAAGAAGGGCAATGTTAAGAAATGATAAACTGCATGGTTCATATGCCAGCAAGGTTATACTTCAGATCCTGCAAACTAAGCTATTGAAAATGACCAGAAGGCAGGCTGGTTTTAGAAAAAGCAGAGGAACTAGAGACCAAATTGCCAACATTCTCTAGATCATGGAGAAAGCAAAGGGGCTTGAGAAAAATGTCTTCCCCGGCTTCACTGACTACACTGATCCACTGCTTGACTGTGGATCCCAACAAAATGTGGCAAGACCTCAAAGAGATAGGAACACCAGGTTATCGTACTTGGCTCCTGAGGAATCTGCACGCTGGCCAAAAATTAATAGAACCAAACATGTAACAACCGATTGGTTTTAGATCGGAAAAGGAGTATGACAAATCTATATATTGTCACCTTATTTATTTAACTTAGATACAGAGTACATCATGCGGAACGCCAGGCAGGCTGGAGGAATTATAATTAGACAACAGGGATGGTCTTTTGCCTCTTTTTAATCCCCAGCATTTAGCCCAGTGCCTGACACATGATCTGGTATTTAAAACATATTTATAGAATTGAAAAATTATCTCACTTTTTTTTCCTTTTTGGAAAGGGTTGTATCTTAGATTCCATTGGTATGGGGAAAGCCCAGTGTGGAAACTTCTTCCCCTGATAAAGATGAGCAATTTCTTTGAAACTTTTGTCCCAGACATTACTTGGGAAAATTTTAGAAGTCATGGAGGCAGCTAGATGGTGCAGTGGATAGAGCACCAGCCCTGAAGACAGGAGGACTGCATATGTTTTGTCAACAAAAAGCTATAATAAAAAAAATAATAATAATATGATAAGGAAAAAGGAAAAAAAATCAGTAAAATCACTTAACTCTTACAAAATCTGACCTGTGACTTTATACACACTTCCACATCTGTGGACTCCCCAGTTGATCAAAGGACTGGGCAAGTGTCTTCTCATATCTTTGCTTTGTCTTTGCTAATCTGGATCTCAGCCCTGATCCTAGGCCAGGTCACTTGGAAGTTAACATTCCCCCAAGCCAATCTGTTGTCCAATCTTGTCATTTCCACCTTATCATCTCCGGCGTTTCTCACCATCCACACCACGCCTAGTCCAGCTCTCCTTCCCCTCTTGTCTTGATTAATCTTCTAAATGGCTTCCTCACGCCAGGATGTCCTCCACAAGGCTGCCAAAATTATTTTCAAAGGAGTAAGTCTGGTTTCATCAACCTCCCCTCAATAAACTCCTGTGGCTCCCTATTACCCCCAGGATCAAATAGAAAGCCCCCTGGGGACACTGACAGTCCTTTCCTAGCTTTGCAGCTTTGAAAGCCCTTTCCTATCTTCCTGGCTTTCTTACACATTCCTCCCTCCACGCTCTTCAGCAGTCCTGCTTGGGGCTCGCCACCATGATGCTCCATCTTCCATCCTCCTGCCTTTTCCTGGCTGTCCTCCATGCCTGGAATACTTCCCCCTCACCTCCGGCTTCCTTCATGACAGTCACCTTTCACTGAGGTTCAAGGGAGCTGAGATGAAGGATTTGGGCTGGTCGGGGAATCCCCCTGATCTGCTGGACTGAGGTACCTTCTGTGGAGCTACCCACGGCTTAGGGTGCCCTGGATCACCCCTTCCTACTGTGAAACCCTTTGTCACCTCAAAATGCTCAGCAAGTATCAGCCGTTCTCTGTAGCAGAAGGGGGGCTCTGGACTCAGGGCTTCACTGATTGTAGGTCAGTGGTCTAAGAAAGTGAAAATGGAGACACTGACTCCCATCATCCCAGATGATTTTTAAATCTGTATTTGTATGAGTCTAGGGCAGCCCCAGGTCTGGGGAACTGGAGTTCAAATCCAGTCTCAGACACATATGAGCTGTGTGACCTTGGGGCAGTCACTTCACTCTGCCTCAGTTTCCTCATCTGTAAAATGAGCTGAAGAAAAAAATGGCCAACCATTCCAGGATCTCAGACAAGAAAACCCAAATGGGGTCATGACTGAACTATAACAACTATGTTTGTATCCTTACAGGCAATCACTAACCCTTTCAGAATCCCAGTTTCTTCCTCAGTAAAAGAAAGGGAGAGGGAGAGACTGATGGCATCTATGGCCTATCCAGTTCTAGAATCCTCCCGCCTTGTGAGTCCTGCCTTCCAGACTCAGTTTCTGGGTGACTATAGGCAAAGTCTCTCCTCTCTCCTGGCCTCAGTTATCTCATCTGTAAAATGGGGGGGATGAAGCTCAGTGACCTTGAAGTTCTCCTTCCTATCAGGGCTTTGATCACACCATCAATGCTGTGGATCAATCTACTCTGTACCCCCCAAAGGGTCTCCCAGTTTCTGCCTGGAGGCCTCCAATGACAGATAGCCCTGGCCTCCCTGGAGGCAGCCTCAGAGAGGGAAAGCTAGCCAGGCAGGCTCTAATTCTACTTTAAGCTCTTCCCACTGGAGATGGGGGTGGAGAGGAGTTTCCCAAGAGGAAACAGAAAAGGGAAGTTGGTGGACTCCTCCAGCCTGGGGCAGGAAAGCTTAACATGCAGAGGGAGGGAAGAGTCAGGTTCCTGGGAACCAGACAGGCAATCAGATATCACCCAATCTAACAGTCCCAGAGAGTCTACACCCAAGGAAAGGACCTTGACCCATGCATGTTGACTCCCAGTGTTCTCCCATCCCCAGCAGAGACATAACCTTGTCACAGCCACCATGCCACAGAAAGTCACTGGGAGGATCAATAATTTCAGATCCATTGGTAATGGAATAGATTGCCTGAGGCTCCAAGAGGTTGAGCCACTTGCAGTGGTCATACAAATGTCAGAGATAACAGCACCCAGGTCCCAGTGACAAAATGAGATCACTAAGGCAGAGCCAGTAACTTGCCCAGAGGCGATTACACAGCACTAAGTCTGAGACCCTCAGAGCTCCTGTTGTTTGTTCTCAAGTGACTCAGATTACAGACCCTCAGACCTCAGTTTTAGGGCTGGGAGGAACTGCAGATCCCACCTAATCCCACCTCCCTTATTTTGCAGATGAGAAAATGGAAACCTGTGGGAGGGAGGGGGTTTGCTCAAGGCCATCCCACTAAGGCAAGATTTGGACCAGATATCTGATTCCAGTCAGCTCTTTCCGCAGTCCTACACTGTCATCACTCTAAAGGAAGGGAGAGAACGGAAAGAAGAAATAAAGTAATATAACCAGACAATCCAAAAAGATGCAGTGAAAATCAGGAATAAGCAACCGGACTGTCGGTTTCCAGAACCAGCATTTTAAACCTGGTTCCCAATGCAAATATTTAGTCAATAATCAAAAAATATTTTTAAAGCACCTACTGCGCGCCAGGCGCAGTGCTAAGTACTTTCAAATGTCTGAACCACAAAGTCGGTCCCTGTATTCTTTTAAAGTTCTTACTGGTCACTGAACACACATATCAGAGAGTGAAAAAGGTACAGATTAAGAAGAACCAACTCCTGACCCTTGTTAGTTGTGTGACCAGGGAGTCAGAGCACTGTACCCATCTGTCTCAGTTTCACGAATTGAAAAATAATAATAACACCTACCTTCCAGGATCAAATGAGATCATATTAATAAAGTGCTTAGCACAGTGCCTGCCACACAAGAAGTGTTAGATAATAACTATTATCATCCACTCTCATCGACTAGGATTGACATGTCACAAGATAGGTTGCTCTCATTTGCTCTTAACCTGTACCCGTTTCATCATCTACATATATGTATGGATATTTAAATATGTATATAATCAATATAATATGTGGAAATCTATATCTATGCTGGGGGAAGGGGGAGGGAGAAGAATGGCAGGGAGATATATGACATCTATCTACATGTAAATTCTCATCTTTTGGTTTTAAATTCTTTTTCTTATCGTCATTAATGGTTATATATTTCTATCTTTAAGAAGCATTTGTTTATTACTTAAATCATCCCACAACATAGCATTTTCACTCTGTTATTGTTTGCTTCCATTTTTACTTTCATTCTCAGGTTATCTTTACCTTCTTTCTAAATCTGATTTTTTTGTGCAGCAAGATAACTGTATAAATATGTATACATATATTGTATTTAACATAGACTTTAAGATATTTAACATGTATGGGACTACCTGACATCTAGGGGATGGGGAGGAGGGAAGGAGGGGAAAAGTTGTAAGAGAAGGTTTTGCAAGGGTCAGTGATTAAAAATTACTCATGTATATATCTTGTAAATAAAAAGCTATAATTTAAAATTTTAAATGATATGTGTATGTATAATCATCATATATATATATATATGTACATATATATGTAATATATATATATACACATACATACACACATATATTCCGAATATCAGAGCTAACATCATTATCTGACATGGACAAAAAAAATCTTTGCATTAAATATATTTGATAAGGATCTGATATTTGGAATTTATATGGAATTAAAACAAAATGTCAGAGACCAAAAGTAATTCCCCAAATCAAAAAGTGATCAAAGCTTATTCACAAATGCTTTTACTTTGGGGGGAGTATTATTTTAAATATATGTTGTTTTATGAAATCCTGTTGGCAGAGAAAAATCAGAACAAAAAGGAAAAACCATGGGAGAGGAAAAAAACCAAAAAAAGTGAATATGGTGTATGTTGATTTACATTCAATCTCTATAGTTCTTTTTCTGGATGCAGATGGTATTCTATATCCAAAGTTTATTGGGATTGACACTGAACCACTGAGAAGAGCCAAATCTTTCATAGTTAATCATCCCACATTCTTGCTCTTACTCTGTACGATGTATTCCTGGTTCTGCTCGTTTCATTCAGTATCGATTCATGTAAATCTTTCTATAGAGAATCTGCTTGTTCATTAATTTTTTTAGAATAATAATATTCCATTACCTTTATTCACCACACTTTATTCAGCCATTGCCCAATTGATGAGTATCTAGTCATCTTCCAATTCTGTTACCACAAAATGAGCTGCTACAAACATTTTTGCACATGTGGGTCCTTTTCCCTCCTTTATGATTTCCTTACGATAAGCTTCTCACATTAGAATAGAAACTCCTTGAGGACAGGTACTATTTAATTTTTATATTTGTAGCCTCAGTATCTACCATATACTTGGTACAACTGGTGCTTAATAAGTGCATATTGGTTAGGTATAAGTCTCCTGGCAGGAGGGAACTTCCCCCAAGAGGCAGGGAGCCCCAAGGGCCAGGTCATTGCACCTTAGATCATTGTGATATCACAGGTCACAAAAATTAGCCCCTTTTCCTCTGGGGCAGGTAGATCACCTGTCTTCGGAGGAAAGGACTCTGCTTAAGGAGAACCAGGTTCAGGTGGTTTTTCCCCTTCCCAGACAAGCCCTCGGAAAGCATCATGGCCAGGGAAAGAATTTCTTGAAACATGAGACAGCCAAAATATTAAAACGTAACTTTATTTGATACAAACTTTCTAAGGTACAAAAAAGTACTTCTTACAAACATCGGTCACTGCCTATTGTCAAACATGGACATAATTATTATATACAAAACAAATGAAAAAATTACTAATTTTTTTCAATGTAAAAATATAGCATATTTCTCAGTCTGATCTCACTAGTTTCCTTCTGTAGAAAATAGAAATATCAGGATGAGAACAGTATTCATCCACAGGGTTTTTTTCCCCCCTAGAGTTTAACACAAACACGTTTTTAACCTTTGAAAAATTCCTGTTTTTCTTTTTTTCACTAATATAAAGAAAATAGTAGTTAGCTACTCTCTAAAATGCATATTAACATATTTGGTTTTTTTCTTTAACAAGAGCTTTTACTGTTTGCTGGTCTCGGAAGAAAATTTTAACGGAATTTGTGGAGCCCCAGAAAACTGTTGTATGGTGGGTGAGGGGGAAAGAAGAGCTAGACCATGGTTTATCTAACAAAGATGGAGGAGGGGTTCTTAGTGGACCACAGGTTCAAAATGAGTCAACAGTGTAATATGGAAGGTGATGAGAATTTAGATGACATTGAGACATGTGGATCTATCTAGAAGTTTATGTCATAAACTAGGAGTTAATAGTCTCTTTGCACTGTCCTGGACTAATGTCAGGAGTCATTATTTCTGGATATTACATTTTTGCAAGAATATCAACAAGCCTCAGACCATTCCAAGGTGAGTGCCGAGACAGGTAATCTGAGATTACACCACAGGGCTACTTGAAGGAAGTTAGCCTGAAAGAGCAGATTGAGGAAGGACCTGAGAGCTGTTTTCAAGTAATTGAAAGGCTTTAGAGTGGTTCTCCTTGGGATCAGAACTAGGCCCAAAATTTGGAAATTGCATGGAGGATGATTTAAGCTTGATAGCAAGAAGAAGAAAAGTTGCGAGTATTTCAGAATGGAAAAATAGCTGAGTTGCCCCTCATTTGAGGTCTTCTAGGCAGCCCTGGATGACCTCACTGAGGATGCTGTCTTAGGGAATGTTTCCCAGTTAAGGATTGGTCTAGATGGCCACCGAGGAGCTTTCCAAGCCTGAGATTCTGATTTCTTTTAGTACTCCTCCCAGCATGCTCCACAACAGAAACTTACTGAAATAAGGCACTGAGACAATTTAGGATGTTGGGATTAAAGAGTGAGAAGGGAATAGCAGGAAGAGTCAAAAAATCCTGAGGGAATGACACAGGTAATACTAGTTCAAGTTGCTGGACTTAGTCATCTCTGAAATAAGAAGGGCAGGATCGCTGGTGGCTCTTTCCCAGGAGGAAAGGACCCAGCTGCTATTTCTCCACAGGCGAAAACAAAAGGAAGTTTCAGTTTCTCTAAGGAGCCCTTCTGAACCAAGTCGTTCCGGGCTGGAAGGATGGGTCAGAGAATAGCCTTGGTTATTGGTTCTACCAGTTGTAGAACATCCTTCTCGGAAAATCTAGATGAGGGTGCCCAGCCACATCTGCAAAAACCCAGGTGCTGCCCTTTCTGAAGGCAAGTGTAGACCACTCTCCTAACCCCACAGTTCTAAAATCTGAAGCAAAGGGATTTACTTACAGTGAGACTGCTCCCCATTTCCAGCTGTCGGGAGAAGGGAGATTATGGCATTAATAACCTAACACCTTATCACAATTTCCAATTTGGCTTACAAAGCTATTTTGCATGTGCTATCAAAGAAAGCATCGTGAGATGTTTATATCACATTATGTTGTGTCAGATTGAGAAATTGAGAGCTCCTTATCTGCATAAAAACACAGGGCATTCTGGGAGATCATCCAGAAGCCAACATTGGGCCCTGGAGTGCATGGGTCGTTAATCGTGTCAGATATTCCCAACCATTACCCATTGGGCCAATGGAGTTCCACAACATGGAAAAACATGGGATGGGGAGGTCGAGTTGATCCGTGATGAAAACCAGGCTGTAGGTTACTCATCCCAAACACAGATCTGGGGACTGGAGCCGCCCAGTACTTTTACGAGGAGGTACCAGTGTGGGTTTGGTTCCCCGCCAGAACCATAATACAGGCACCATGTTGCAATCCTAAGAGCCAACCTTCAGCACCCATGGCCTGGGGAACACCATCCCACCCCTGCCCTGGGGAGCTCAGTCTTCAAAGGGGCCGAGCTTCATACAAGAAAGGGGAGACTACAAAATAACAAGACTAAAGTACTTGCTTTCCAACAGACTGCTTGGATACTGAGAATAAAAAAAGATCCGAAGAAATGGCATCTTTGAACACTTTTCAATGACTCAGTCAGGATCATTTCAAAATCCTCGATAGAAGAACAAAAATACCCACAGCAAGTTAATACTAAGAATCAATGTTCTCTTTTATCAATTCTTCTTAAGGGAAACTCTGGAAAAAATAAGTACTACCAGCACCCGCTAGGGTGCTGCCTAGGGGCAAAGTTCTGATTGTCTCAGCTTAGTTACAGCTCTGATATTATTCAAGTGAGTTCTCCTTCAAGTGGCAGAAATTGTAATTACCCCATTAACTCCTCCTATAAATCTTCCACAGGGGGCCCACAAATATCATATACAGTAAATTAAGAGCAACACCCTAGGACCTTCTCTCTCTCTCTCTACACACACACACACACACACACACACACACACACACACACACACACACACACACACACACACACACACACACACTCTCTCTGTCTCTGTCTCTGTGACTTCAGCTTGTCCACAAAACTTCCCTTTCTACGCGTCCCTCCTAAATAACAAACTTCTAAGATAGGCGGCATGACCGGTTCAGGTCAGTAGCTTATCCACACCAGCAATCTTGTTTTCATATTGATTTAACCTGCTAGTGAACTCCTTTCAATGATATTAACTTTCTGTTAGGGAGGGGAGAGCAAAAGTAAATATGAAGTCTATGGCATCCAAGAAGAATGTGACTCCTCTGTTCTCATCGCTCCATCAATATTTCCTTCCCAAAGGCAGCTCTGGGTTTAAATCTGAGAAAACTGGCACTGCCCCAAGACCCAGACCGGTCTTAGAGAATATAAAGACTGAAAACAAAAAGAGTTAAGATTGGGAAATTGAGGGGCAGCTAGATGGCACAGTGGATAGAGTGCTGGCCCTGAAGTCAGGAGGACCTGAGTTCAAATCCAACCTCAAATACTTCCTGGCAGTGTGACCCTGGATAAATCACTTAACCCCAATTGCCTCTGCAAAAAAAGAAATTGGATAACTGGATTTTTTTTTCAGCTCCACCTGAAATTAGACTTCCATAAAGAGATTTTGTACATGTTAAAAGCAACACAGATGTGTTACAAAAAGGATGCTGCCAATGTGAATTAGCTGAAGGAGTTCCCCCATAAATTAAAATCATGGGTCTGGACCAAATCAAATTGAATTCCCAGAGCATCAGAAACATCCATGTTTCACATAAAGTATCAAGACTCATTCCCAAACCAAAGGGAACCTTTTAAAATGATCTCTTCTTCTCAATAAAATACTGAGGGTCTCCACTGGCACATTAACCAACACAGTATCAAAGATACCGTGCCAATGAGCAGCAAGTCTCGGGTAATTTGGAAACCCACGTAATATATCACTGTCTCTATCAGCAGCTTTTGCTTAAGTTGCTTCCATGTCCTCTTGAACCCAAACTCGGTGCCTGTCTTCTGAAGACTATGTTTAGGTCTTTAATGTTTGTTTAGCACAGGCAAGAAATCACTCACTAACAAGGGCACAAAAGACATGGTTTTATCGCTCTGAACTTGGGCTTGCAAACATATCAAATCTTCCCCAAATCTATCCTGACTGAAGGCATTTAAATTTGCCTTTCTCTTGTTGGTGATTGAGGACACTTTCTAGAAATGTGCTTACTGACTGCTGGCATTTCTTTTGGGGATTTCATGTCCAGGAGAATGATCCCCGCTTTTCTACATTCATATCCAATTTCTAGAAATCTCGGATGTAAGATTTTGGTCAGAAACATTTGGTGCAAAACCCTTACCCCATTCAAGTAAGCAGTTACTAATACCCACCAGCTCCCTGGCACTCTGCTATGTGCCAGGGATACAGAAATGATCTCTGCTACATGGATTGCTGCAATCGTTTGCTTCGTGTGAAACTGATAGGAATTATCCCTTTTGTCATCGTGTGTTTTGTGAAGCATCCTTGGATTTGGAGGAGACAGAAGATATTCCATCTTGCAGACAGGCCGGGCAGCAAAACTGATTCTGGAGGCCAGTGGGAGGGGGAGGGAGTGGATCTCTCTTTCAATCAAATATAACGCTTTACAGAGAAAACCTGTTGCTTTTCATCAGGCAACTTGAGCCTATCCTAGCAGCTGCACATGGTCCCAGATTGGATGCTGGAGAAGAGATAAGCACGTTCCTGTAACTGGAGGCTACCAGCTGCCTGCACAAAGCCTGGGATGATCATTTACATTAGGGAGCACTTAGAGAGAGACTCTCCTCCCCAGGAGTTTACGACTTAAACAGCTGTATTCCTTGCACATGGGAGACGAGAAAGTCTGGCTCCTCTTCCTCTTCTCTCTTGTTTGGGGCCAGTCCCAGGGGAGGAAAGATGGTTCTCTTATTACTCTGATCTTCCTCTTTCTGCTGGTTCTCCCAGCTAACACTGTTGCAAAGAATGGAAACACATAGTCCCCCTTCCCAAGATGGCAATAATATTATCAGCGATTGCAACAATGGTATCGCTGGGGAATCAATGTCTATTTGAGCTTCTCCTGAAATACTGAAGCATATATATGATTCAGTGACAAATACTAAAAATAAATTGTGGTCTGGAAATACAAATTACGTCAAGTTCTTTCAAAGACTAAGGATCTGCCTATTACCTGGACCTTCCAAAGCTGGTTCTTGCCTTCACAGCTCAGAGCCCCAATTTGCAGGGTAGAAGATGCAAATGGAGTCTTTCCTTGAGCGAGGAATCAGGGAGAAAAATGTTACAAATGTCCAAAAGCATCTTCGTGGGAAGGTTATTGGTTTTAAGATTCTTAAAAGTCACTGAATCTAAGTGTGATGCCTTCTTTAGCAACAGCAAGGGAGAAGGTGGGAAAAAATGGAAGAAAGAGTATCATTTATGTTCTGTCCTTAAAAATAATCATCTGGGGCAGCTAGGTGGCGCAGTGATAGAGCACCAGCCCTGAAGTCAGGAGGACCCGAGTTCAAATCTGATCTCAGACACTTAACACTTCCTAGCTGTGTGACCCTGGGCAAGTCACTTAACTTCACTTAAAAAAAATGGACTCAGTCCAAGCAGCTAAGTCAGTTACATCAAGTCATCCTGGCATATTCTGTGGAATTTCCACTTAACACTGGAGGGTCATCAGGTTTAGAACCTGACTACAGACCAATGCTGCTTTTGGCACAATTATGTTAGCGTGGAGGTGACGGGGTGAACCAAAGGCCCAGGAATACCAAAATCTGACGCTGGATGCTGAAGGCATAAAATAGTCAGGCGCAGACAAACTGAAAAGACTTAAAACCTCCCCCATACAATGATCACCCATGCTTCTGGAGGGCTGACAAAGAGGCGATGGACTTGGGGCGGAATGAGACCTTTAGTTTTTAAACATGGTTGAAGCAGGACTCTGCTTTATTGAACTATGTTTGTTTGTTAGGAGAGTGTTTTCTCTTTTTATGTCTTCCCGGCTGGAGGGGGGAGAGCAGATGGATGGGGAAAATATTAAATAAATCTTTTAAAAGAAGAAGGGCCTTCCTGGCAACATCCTGTAATGCAATCCTAGAAACGGCTTGTGAACCAGGGCTTCCACTATGAGCAGGTCATGCCGGACTTGTCTCATTTACTTTTTTTGGCACCAGTCCCCAGTTTATACCATAGGAATGCCAAAGAAATGGAGTGTTTAGGCGCGAGCAGAGCATTAAATGAGTGATGCTCTCCTTGCAGGTGCGATGGGAAGTTGTGGGCTGGATGGAGATATAATTGGACGGATCTGGGCCTGGATGAATTATTAGGGCTTAGAGAACAGTAAGGAAAATGGGGAAGGTGGAAGGCCATGGGAATATGCCCATGGATGGCCCTTTCGTGACTGACAGATTTTTTTTAATCAGAGGAAGGTATAGAAAGCACCCTTGGCAGACTGGTGGATGGCACTAGGCTGAGACAGTTATTGCACTGGATGATGGAATTCAACAAAACCTCAATATGCTGGAACAATGAATGGGCTGATCCAAATAAGTGAAAAATGATTAGTGATAAAGCTGGATAGTACCTGAAAAAACCAGCTTTCTGAGCACAGGATAATGAGCTAAGATGAGACAAGAAATGATTTTGGTGAAAGAGATCCAGGGAGCATGAGTTAACAACATGACATTGGAATAAGACAAGTATCTGCTCTCCCGGACTGCGTGAAGGAGGCTAGTGCCTCCGTGCTCTGCTCAGAGCATACCCGCTCTTAGGGGCTTCCTTCCTAGGAAGGACATGGACCAGCAGTCGCAAGAGGGCAGCCCAGAGATGAGAAGGCCTGCGATCATGCCATACAAGGATGGGTCAGAGGAAATGAAGAGGCTAAATCCGGAGAGAAGGAAATTCAGGCTGTCTTTGAGCACAGGAAGGGTCGTCCTGGTGATGAGGGATTAGCTTTGCCCCCTAGCAGAGAGGAGGACTTAGGTTTGAAATCAAGAAAAGTTTGCTGAGGGCTAGAGCTGACTTAGCGTGGGGTGGGCTGCTGTGGGAGGTGGTGGGCTCCCTCTCACTGGTGGTCTTCAGGCAGACCAGATGGATGAGGTCTTGTTGAGAAAATAGTAGAACTAAACTTGGGTCCATGAAGAGTTGCATTATGGGACCTCTGGGACCCCTTCCAACTTTGAGACTGCCATCTCGATGAAAACAAACACATGTCCACCTGACCTTTCCCTTAGTGGAATCACAAATGAATCATGACATGAATCATGGATTGAAGGGAAACTTGGAGGATGCTCATGTACAAGTTCCTGACACATTTCCAATTGCTTCTCAATCTCATAAGTCACAGATCTGTGACTGGAGGAGAGGTTTCAGGGGCCATCTAATCTAATTCCCTATGTCCAAGGACTGAGTGCAAAGGAGGCACTACGGGGTCACACGGGCGGTTAGTGACCGCGAATCCAGGCCCCAGACTCCACATTCAGAATAAGTTCTGCTAAACTGTATTCCCTTTCCAGAGCACATTTTTACAAGATTGTGTGTTTGTGTTTGTGTGTCTGCAATTACCTAAGAGAAGACTCCCGTTCCTTTCTTCAAATGAACATTTTCCAGAGACTGAGTAATCATTCCAGACACAGAAAAAACCCATGTCTATAATTCCATTAAAAGTTTTTGTCACCTCAGTCATTTCAAGTGAAAATCCGCATCTTTCCGTTTTTTGCTAAATCCAGCCCAGCGGCCCTAGAAGCGTAAGGAATAGGGAGCCTGCTTTCTCTCCCTCCCTGAATGCCGTTTCTTCCAGCACCTCTTTCCTTCTGCCGCGTTGGAGACGCAAGGATGGTTATAAGCATAAAATGGTGGGGATTGTGAACATGGACAAAGGAGAGTTAAAGTGGGGAAGGGGCATCCTGCGCGTCTGATTCCCCAGTGAAGCTCTCGGAAGAGTCTGTGGATGAGGGGCTTTACTGAACCCAAGGGTGGAAGGAGGGGCAGGACTAGCACTGGCCAACACTCCCTTGTCACATCCCGACTTGGGGTTTTCGTTCCTTCAAGTAGGCGAGGGGGCAGGGGGCGGGGCAGGGGCTGACATACAGGCGCTGGTCATTGTCGCTAAAGTGGCAAATGCATTAGAAACCTCGGGGGGTTATAACGGCCCAACCACCGGGAGTTCATCGGTGAAGCTGTGCCCACTGAGTCCTGCTTTACACGCGCCGGAATCGATGCACTTGGAAGGGAGGATGGGGGGCTCCTCTTCACCTGCAGAGAAAGAAAAAAGGTGACCGGGGGGCCCAGGGAGCCGCGCTGCAATGACTTTTCGTTTGTGAGCATGTGGCTAGTGTGCTCCCGGCACTGGGAAACTATCTGGCCTGGGTGATTATTTTATCTTATTTTAAATTATCTTATTGTTAATCTTAAAAATATCTTACCTTGTACTTGCTGAATGACTGGCGGTTCCCTCCCTCGCTATATCTCTCCATCTATCTACTTTGTGTGCACAGACACCAGATGTTTGTGTTTTCTTCCTAGTAGAACACAGGCTCACCCAGGGCAGGAACAGTGTTTTGCCTCTATTTGTGTCCCCCAGGGTTAGCAGGGTGCCTGGCACACAGTGTGGCTACTACGCACTCCCTGACTGACTGGGGGATGGGGAGTTCCCCGGGAGCCTCCCGGGGCCTGCCAGGGACAAGTGTGATGTCTGGCCGGGTGGGAGCGATGTCACTGAAAGCCGGCCGGGATCGAAGGCTCAGGCTTTTAAATCTGGGAGCGGGGAAGATAATGGGCATAGCTGAAGTCTCCCACGACATGTTTCCCACTAGATTTCTGGCTAATTTCATGTTCATTCCCGAACTCTCTGCTCTAGTCAGACCAGACTACCTGCTGCTCCCTGGGCACAACAGTCAGTTTCCCACCTCTGAGCCTTTGCACAGACTGTGCCCCACACTAAGCCCATGGGAGCGGCCCGATGTTACGGAGAAGATTCTGAGTCTGGAGGCCTGGAGTTCAAACTCTGCCCCAGACCCTCACTGGCGGCGCCTCCTCCGCCTCCCGGCCCTGACAACACCCCCTTACTGCGGCCTGCGGGATCTACCTAAGCCTGATGGACCTACCTAAGCCTGCCAGTCTACCTAAGCCTGCCGGACCTACCTAAGCCTGATGGGCCTACCTAAACCAGACGGGCCTACCTAAACCTGCCGGACTACCTAAGCCAGACGGACCTACCTAAGCCTGCCAGACCTACCTAAGCCTGATGGACCTACCTAAGCCGGACGGACCTACCTAAGCCTGATGGACCTACCTAAGCCTGATGAGCCTACCTAAACCAGACGGACCTACCTAAGCCAGACGGACCTACCTAAGCCGGACGGACCTACCTAAGCCGGACGGACCTACCTAAGCCTGATGGACCTACCTAAGCCTGCCAGACTACCTAAGCCTGCCGGACCTACCTAAGCCTGATGGGCCTACCTAAACCTGCCAGACGACCTAAGCCAGACGGACCTACCTAAGCCTGATGGGCCTACCTAAGCCAGACGGACCTACCTAAGCCTGATGGACCTACCTAAGCCAGACGGACCTACCTAAGCCAGACGGACCTACCTAAGCCTGATGGACCTACCTAAGCCTGATGGACTACCTAAGCCAGACGGACCTACCTAAGCCTGCCGGACCTACCTAAGCCTGATGGACTACCTAAGCCGGATGGACTACTTAAGGCAGACGGACCTACCTAAGCCTGCCGGACCTACCTAAGCCTGCTAGACTACCTAAGCCAGACGGACCTACCTAAGCCGAACGGACCTACCTAAGCCTGATGGACCTACCTAAGCCTGATGGACCTACCTAAGCCAGACGGACCTACCTAAGCCTGATGGGCCTACCTAAGCCTGATGAGCCTACCTAAGCCTGATGGGCCTACCTAAGCCTGATGAGCCTACCTAAGCCTGATGGACCTACCTAAGCCTGATGGGCCTACCTAAGCCTGATGGACCTACCTAAGCCTGATGGACCTACCTAAGCCTGATGGACCTAACTAAGCCTGCCAGACTACCTAAGCCGGACGGACCTACCTAAGCCGGATGAGGAGGAGACGCTGCCGGCCACAGATGAGGTCTCCATCTGGTCCAGCAGGAGCCCTTCCATGAGGGGCAGCGACAGCTCCGAGGACGGCACGGACGAGTCATAGATGCCCGAGTCCCGGGGCATGTCGGGGGGCCCGGCCGCCTTGGCCGCGTGCAGCAGGGGCCGCAGCACGCAGCCGCCGTCGGGGCCGCTCCGGGGGTCCGCGTCCTCCTCCGCGCTCAGCCGGCCCAGGCCCGCGGGGGAGTCGGCGGCCGCGGCGCCCTCCGGCCTGCACGCCGCCTCGTTGAGCACCAGGCCCGAGTCAAACTTGGCCATGGCGGGCTCGGGGAAGTGCGGCGCGGGGGGAGGGAAGGGCAGGAACTGCTTCTCGAACCAGTCGGGCTCCTGCGCCATGTACTGGTGCATGTTGCAGATGGCCACGTAGAGGGCGCGCCCGGCCCTGCTCCGGAAGTAGTTCCTCTTGCTGAGCTGGCCAGGGGCGGGGCCCGCTTCCGGGGCGTCCCGCGAGTGCAGGTGCGAGTAGAGCTGGGGCAGCTGGTCCATGAGCTTGTACGTGGCGCTCAGCTCCAGGACGCCCGGCACGTCCCCCTCGCACGAGTAGTCGAAGTAGACGGCGATGTACTTGGCCAGCTCGGCCGCGCTCTGCCGGGCCTGGCGCAGTCGGGCCGCCACCGCCGCCACGGCCGCCACGAAGGGCTCGCCGCCCTCCGCCTCCCCGCGCCTGCCCGCCCGCGGCCTGCAGCCCCTCTTCTCCACGAAGTACTTCATGCCCTTGGAGCACACCACGATGACGAAGTGGGACTCCCGGATCTTCTGCGCCGCCCACTCCCTGGGGCCCTCGCGGCACAGCTGGAAGTCCTCCCAGAGATCCAGGGCGACCTGCGGGAAACGCAACCTCGTGGGCGCGGGGCCTTCCGGGGGTGTGGGGGACTTCCGGGGTGCGCCAGGATGCGGCGCCACAGGAGGGCGAAGGCAAGAGATGGGGGAGGGAAGGGACAAGGGGGAAAGGGAAAGGAAAGAGGAAAAGAACAAAGGGAAAGAGGGAAAAGAGGGGAAGAGGAGGAGGGGGAAGGGAAAGAGGGAAGAGGACGGGAAAGAGAAGGGCAGGGGACGGACACAGGGACGGAAGGAGGCCGAGTCCGGGCCCAGCACTCGGCAGACGCGGCCGGCCTCCCCCAGCCTGGCACAGACTTCGGATAACTGGGGAGAAAACTGCTGAATGTTTCCAAAAAAGCCAACCTTGAACTTGGATATTAAAACCTGATTAGCAAAAAAGAAAAACCTGTCCGGTGGGGAAGTAAAGCCAAAAGCCGCCCCGCGCGCCGCACGAGCCCTGTCCGAGTGTCCGTTTTGATGCGGACGTAGGTCGGTGAGCCATGGAGCCGTAGGGGCTCGTTGGATGAACTGCACTTGTTTGTGGTTTTGTTGGGAAAAGGGGCAGAGAAAATAAGTGACCGCTAATTAAGAAGCAAAAAGTCCCACCCGAGAGCCGCCGTGAGCCAGAGCTGTGCCAGAGCCGGGGTAATCAGAACGGCCAGGAGCCCGCCTTCTCACAGGAGCGGACAAGAAGGGCCCCGCGGCCACTCCCTGAAGCGGCAGGGACTTCCCTGAGCCGAGGCCGGCAGCCCCTGCGCTGGGATCCACCTCTGTTCTGCCCCCTCCCCCCCATGCTGCTGCCTCCCCTTTCCCCACCCTGACGTCCTGTCACGTGACGGGAAGAGGTGCTGGATTTGAATCCTGCCTCACTGACCCCTTCCTACATGGCAAAGTGGAGCCATTTCCCCGTGTGAGAAACCGAGCCTCCAACCGCCCAAATCTAGGCGCTCGTGTCCGGGATCCAGCCCTCGCCCGGACCTGGCCTCAGACTGACGTGGTCACTGAGAGAGGGATCGCAATCTGAGCCAACGGGGGGAGCCCCCATACTGACCTGTAACAAGTTTATTTAACTTCTAGAGACTCCCCACAAGGAAGCGCCCGCTCCCTCTACAGACTAGCCCAGGGTCACCGAGCCCGGGTGTTTCAGAGGCAGGATTTGAACCCAGCTCTTCACAGAGACCGCCACCATAAAGTACTCCCTCACGTCTCAGGATACAGAAAGTGCAGCTTCTTGTGGTGTGGATTTAAGAAAAAAGAAGCATGACTGGAAGTCCCTGGTGCTTGCTCTTCCATCCTGGTCTCAATAAACGGTGACCAGAGACAGGCCATTAACAGCCCAAACGCACAGCGTCCTGCCCCATACAGGAGACGCCTGGGGGATACTTTTCTCTCTTGTCTTTGTCACAGGAGTCAGATTAAAAACCCACAGAGGGGAAAGCGGCTTTCGGCTTCTGCTGGCGTGGATCCAGCCATTCCTGGCCGGCTCCCGCAGTGACCTCCCCGCCACATCTGTCAAACAGCTGGCCGGGCTGACGGTGCAAGTCTCGGAGGTCAAGAGGCTGGGTGTTTGGTGGCCAGAGGAGGGGAGGGAGAGGAAGGCGTGTTTGTTGAAAGGGGACTGCAGGAACCCCGTCCTGCCGCAGACGTGGCCCAGTAAACCAAACCCAGGAGGGAACACGGTTCAAAAATAAACAAATGGGGGGGACTTGTGGGTGAGTTATCTGAACACAAGGGGGCAGTTTGATGATGTGCAGTTTAAGAGGAAAACACCAGTGTTGACTCAGGGCTTTGAAATTCTTCCTGAGTCATACAATTCCTGGAAAATCTGCACTGAAGGGTGGGGTTGGGGACGGCAGCCAGCTTGGAGCAGTCACTGGAAAGGGCCGCGAGGCTGGCTCCCAGACTCCTTTGTGACATGGGCCCCTTTGGCAACCGCTACAGCCTATGGACCCCTCTAGAATAATGGTTATAAAATGCCTAAAGTATCAAAAAGGAAACCAACTGGAGGGACACAGTTGTTAAAACAGTCGCAGACTGGGCAAGGAGCCCCTGCTGAGATCTGCGGCAGTTTGGCCGGATGGGAGCATCCGGGGGACTGAGCAGCACGGGGGCCATCCCTGCAACCTGGAGTCTCGGAGAAGTGCAGAGTATGTGACTTATCCAGAGTCACTCAGCGGTTGTGTAGGCGGGACTTGGATGGGCTCTCACAGGCTCTGAAAGCCAGCTCTTGTGCCCTGACCCGAGTTCGCCTCGTATGGATAAAAGCCACATCATCGTCCGCTAGCAACGGACAACTGATTTCTATGGGGCCGGGGCATCGCAGAGGTCGCCGGGCTGACCCTGGGTCCCACCCGCAGACGCCACTTTCTGAGAAGGGGACCCAGCAGCGGTCACTTCAGGAAGGGCAGGGCCGGGCCACGGACCCCCGAGAAGGCCGCACCCGCGCCGATCCCTGCCTCCCTTACCTCGCAGCCACAGAAGTCCTGCAGGAAGTAGGCAAAGCACTGGATGACGGTCATGTGCTTCTGGCAGTCCTTGCTGGAGTAGCAGATGAACACTTTGGGCCGAGGATGGAGCCTCTCCCCGGGGGCCGCGGTCGTGTACGTGGAGGACTCCGAGCTCTCCTCATCTAAATGTGAATATATATTTTCTAAATTGAAAAAGAAGATACAGTTGGCACCCAAGAGCAACACTTCTCCGTCCGCTAAGGACTAACAATACGAGCTTGTCCATGCAGCGGAATGCTGCGCGGACGTTCAGACTTTCCCCACGGTGATCAGCTAGGCTGATTTTTTCCCTAGATATTTTTGTAAATCTTTAAAAATGCTATTTGTTATCTAGATGTCTGGGGTGGAGGGAGGAAGGAAATGATGGTGATGGAAAAAGAAAATGCCAAAATTTATTTAAATTTATTTAAAATTTGTTAAACTTAATTTCTTTTTTATATGTAACATGTATATAAATAAATTTAAATTAAATAAATTTATTTAAAATATAAAAGAGCAGATAGCTCAAGTTTCCCCCCATCCCTCCACCCAAACTCCAAAAGTTTCACATGATCCCCAATGATTAAGAATGTATTTAGCAAGTAGATCAGAGACCAAAAGTGGCAGCAGAAAGGAGTGCAAAGACTGCTACTGGCCACCAGAGGGCACCGGTGCCCACCACTTTCTCAAGAGCTTGATGAGGGAACATGGAGCTACTTTTGGCTGAGAACTTTTGACAGCCCAGCATCCTTTCTTCCTGGAAGTCAGTCACAAGTGGGCCAAGTTTCCCACACCCACTAAAATCAGGGTTGCCCCATATCAGAATGAGCAGCATCTATGCAGGAGCTTGGACTACATTTTAATTATGTCAACTAACTTCTCTGCTGTCCCATCCAACTGTACTTCCAGTTAATGCAAAAAATCAATTATTAAACCCCTACTGTATGCAAGCCACTGGGCTTATAAAGACAAAAACGAAAGGGTCCATTCCCTCAAGAAGCTGAATAAGCAGCATTTATGTGGATAGGAAGCAGGAGCTCTGGATCACATTTTAAGTCAGTTACTACTTTTGTGCTGTCCCATCCAGCCATACTTCGATTTAATGCAAAAAAAACAATTATTAAACACCTTCTGTATGCAAGCCAGCCACTAGGCTTACAAAGACAAAAATGAAAAGTTCTACACCTTCAAGAAGGTTACATTCTCTACCTTATCTCAGCCTCTTAAAATTTGTAACTTCCTTCAAAATTCAGTACAGGGTCACCTCCTCTAGGGAGCCAACTTTGACGCTGTTCTCATTTCCTCTCCTTCATTTTCGTATTCTTTCCCTTCTTAAGTAATTTTATATTTCCTGATCAGCAGATATGATTTTTACATCTACAGGAAGTTATATTATCGTGGTTAGAGTGCTGGAACTGGAATCAGGAAGATCTGAGTCCAAATATGGCCTCAGACACTAGTTGTGTGACATTAAGCAAGTCACTTTACTTCAATTTCTTCTTTTATAAAATGGGGAAAATCACAGCATCTACCTCATAAAGATTAATGCTAGCAAAATCAGTACAGAGGGAAACATCCCCAAGTTTGCTAATAATCATTGGGAACAATTCTGTGTTAGACACAAAACCAGGCCTCAGGGTATATACAGAGTTCTCATTTTCAAATGCATTTCCTTTTTTTTTTTTTTAAAAAGCTCATGGTATATTATTATTTTTTTGAACATTAGTCTTTTGCGAGCCCTCCCATCTCCAAATTAACCAAGTGGCAAGTCTGCATGGACCACTTCACCTTCTACCTCCCACATTGGAATTCTACTTTTAAGATTAATGATGATGGCCACTTCCCATTCCATCAAGTCCAAAGCCCTTTCCTCATAGGAGAGAGATGGTGCACAATTTTGAATTTTGTTTGGACTAGTGATAGAAAATCTCAGGTATGAAAACTTTCTCCCCCATTAAAACTCAGCAACTGAAGTCTTAAAGGGCTCCCTGTGGCACTGAGAGCTTAAGAGAGCTGCCTATAGTCACAGAGCAGGTGTGTGTCAGGGCAGGACTCAAGCTGAAGTCATCTGGGCTCTAAGACTAGCCCACTATTGACTCCACGGGGCTCTCTCTGCTCTTCCAAAAAGGAACCCAAAGCTTAGTGATAGCTATGCCTTCCCAGGACAAGCTGACCTTAAAGGCAAGGAGCTCAGGGATCTCCCCAGGGCCCCCACTGTATCCCTCCCTGGAGACCAACACCGACCCAACAGGTACCTTGCTGCTTCTTGCGACACATCACAGTGAAGAGCGTTGCAAAGGCAGAGATAACGACCAATGGGACTGTGATGGCGATTGCCCGGATGGGCCCGGCCCAAGGAGAATGCACTAGGGTTCAGAAAGAAAAGAAAACGCTCAGATATCGGACACATGGCCAAGGAGATGGCGCATGAGACCAGCCTTGCCGCCCACCCGCAAACCTGCCCACTTCGCTGGAGGGTTTCAGACCCCAAAGCACTCAGCTCCTCACAAACCAGGGAAGAATGAGGTGCTATCGTTATCACTACTGCTATGTCATCAGCACCATCATTATTATAATTTTCATGGTTATAATAATCACCATGGTAATTATTATCATTATAATTGTCATTTTAAAAATTATCATTACCATAATTATCATTATAATCATCATAAACATAATAACTATCATTATTATACTATCAATATGATCACCATCATTGTAATCATCATTATAATAATTACAATTGTAATTATGTCACAATTATTAATGATTATAATTACTGTTGCAATTGTTATAACTATTATAATTGTGATGATAATTACCATTATAATCATATCACCATTATAATAATTATTGTCATCATTATCATAATCACCATAATTATTATTGTGTTTATCATCGATATCACCATCAGAATGATCACAGTATAATGATCATAATCACTACAATTATCAAGATTATAATCATCTATTATATATATAATATATGTAATCATATCACCATCATTATAATTATCACAATAATCATAATAGTTATCAGTGTCATGATAATAACTATTATAATTATATCATCATTATAATAATTAACATTATTAAAATACAATCATAACTATTATTATTATAATTACCATTGCAATTATTACCATTGAGATCATCATAATCATAATCATCATCATTAACATGATAACTATCATTATTATACTATCGACATTATCACTATCATTATAATCATCGTTATAATATAATTGTAGTTATGCCACAATTATTGATAATAATTATCATTGCAATTGTTATAACTATTATTATTGTGATGATAATTACCATTATAATCATATCATCATTATAATAATTATTGTTATCCTTATCATAATCACCATAATTATCAGTGTTTATTATCATCAATATCACTATCATACTGATCACAGTATAGTCATCATAATCACCATAATTATCAACATTATAATCATTACCACTACGATCATATCACCATCATTATTATAATTATTATCACCACAATAGTTATCATGTCATAATGACTATTATAATTATATCATCATAATAATGAACATTATTACCATAATCATCATAACTATCATTACTATAATTACCATTACAATGATTACCATAGAGATCATCATATTCATAATTATTATAATCATCATCATTATTCCAATTTTGTGGATGAGGAAAATGAATCTCTGGGTGCTAAATAGCAGTGTTAATTAAACTAGCTCATACAATTAAAGGCACTCTGCTATCCCATTTGAGGCCACCAGATGGCAGAGAATTCTAAAACATGAGTTCAGATTCTCCTCCAAGATAATTACTAGCTATGAATGACCCTGGGAAAAACTTTTCAGCCTCAATTTCCTTATTTTTAAAGTGGAATAGGATTCTTGCGAGGGTCAAATGAAATACCCGTGATAATAACATAAGGATTTTAATACTAGAAAGATTATTTTGCAGAAATCGCCGCCATTATTAATGTTATTATTACCCCCAACTCCCTCAAAAAGCAGTTGACAACATTATCTATTGGCTTGTAGCTCTAGAGACAAACTGGACCTAAGAGGCCATCCAATCCACTCCATCAGCTTACAAAGGAAGGCACATAAAGGGTGAAGTGTCCAAGAAGACGCAGCTAGTAAGCAGCAGAGCCAGGATTTGAATTCAGGTCCCTGACTCCAAACCTATTGTTCTTTCTACTGTGCCATGATGGTGCAGCTTATGCACAAGGATCTATGGAGATCCTTCAAATTTTTGATACAAGAACCAAAACAGGCCCGGAGAATCTGCTAAGACAATAGGTAACTTTGGGGAACTTGTCCTAGAAGTTCAGAGATAGAACGGAAGTTAAATCAGACACGGAAACCATCACCCAGTCCTGTGTTTACAGGGAGATGTGCTTTCTTCAACGTCATGCATATAGGAAGCATTCAAAAAAATCAGTTAGAGTTGGTGGAGGTCTCTTGAGGATGATCCAAGGGATGGGGGCTTTGAAAGCCTTAGACACTTTACCTCCCAGGCTCCCAAACATGATTCCTCCCTGAGAAGAGGCTGCTCACCTGGCTTTAAGGCATAATGCATCATTTTTCTGGTTGTATTCGTGTCATCCACAAGCTAGAAGGGAAATAAGACTCATCTTAATAAACTCCATTTCACGAATTCATTATCCAATTTTGAAAACCATCATTTCTCCCTCTCAACCTACGCCTTGTGAGTTGATAACCTTAAACATTCTACCCAGGATGAAACTACATCGGAGGAAAATGTCCATCTCCTCTCCTTTAACACCTCTTGAGGGCAGGTAAAGGAAGGAGAGGATGGTGGGCTTTTGAGATAGGAAAACACTAGGTCTGATGATTGATAAGTGTTTTGAAGTTATTCAGGGATTGAGTTGAAGTCTTTTTTAAAAAAAATTTCAGAGTTATTTATTTTCGACATTCATTTTAAAAAATGACTTCCAAATTCTCTCCCTCCTTATAAGTCTCTTCCCCACCCACTGAGAAGAAAAGCAATAAGATATTAACATGCAAAGTTGTATAAAATATTTTTCTTTTTAAAAATTATATTCTTTTACCATTCATTTTTAAGACTTTAAGTAACTGCCATCTAGGGGAGGGGGTGGGGGAAGGGAGACGGAAATTGGAACACAAGGTTCTGCAAGGGTCAATGGTGGAAAATCTTCCTTGTACATGCTTTGAAAATAAAAAGCTTCAATAAAATTTTTCTTTAATATAAAAAGTCTTTAAGTAACTTCCTTTCTTTTAACAATGAGTTAAAGTCTTGAATAGCTTTATAGAGACCAGTAGAGAGAAGAGGGCAAAAAGAGCCCTGCTTTACAAACAATATCCTTGCTGCTGACTTAGAAAATCACAAACTAATGTTACTTATCCTCTAGTGCATTTCTATTTATTTTGTTTAACATTTCCAATTCTATTTTAAACCACTTAAGGCCCCATTCTATGAGTTTTGACCTGATTAACCCAAACTGCATCATGGGAAAGATGGGGAAGGTGGGACATCCCAAGCAGGTCTAGCTTTGGTGTATTAACTCAGAACGTAGCTACAAGCCTCCGAGAACATGATTCTCATTCATGTGACTTCTTTCTCCAGGATCCATGACCCTTCTACAAATTAAGTAGTAGATGCTTTAGTTTTCCCTGGCTGGAAACATCCATCACTTGGGGACCAATATCATGCAGAGGAGAAAGTCCAAATCAAAAAATCACACTGACTTCACCAAGTCGAGAAATCCCTGATCCACGGAACAGTTCCATAATAGCACCCCAAACCTCACATTTTTAAGGCTCACCAAGGTCACACCCTTTTTATTTTAGACCCAGATAGGGGCCCAGAGTAACAGACAATAAGGAGCAAAACCAGAAAGGGAACAGACCAATCTGACTCTTACACTCTGCCCCAATGCCCCCTTGCAAAATTGTTGTTGCTATTGAGTTATTTTCAATCGAGTCACACAATTTGTGACTCCTCATGGGGTTTTCTATGGAAAGAATGGAGCAGATTGCCATTTCTTTTTCCAGCTCATTTTATTCGCTTAGAATTGCAAAATTAAAGGATCAGATTTTACCCCAAAGAGATCTGCAAAAACACCTTGTAATTGTTCTAGGCAGAAGTGGAAGTGGATGGCTGAGAAAAATGGCTTTCATCAACTTTTTAGAAAGCTTCAATTTTTTCATTTTCATTTACCAAAAATAATTTTTATAAGGGGTGGCTCTCTGGGAGGTCGTAAGGGAAGGGACAAGAGTACAGTGGGAAAGGGAACGAGAGCAATGATTTCTTTGAAAAGATTAAACCCATTAGTCTTCCTGGACTCCAATAAACAGTTTCAGCAATTGTACCTCAATTATATAATCCCCCGGAGAGACATTCTGAAGAGTGCAGCTGGTTATCTCTGTATTTTGTTCCTGAAATATAATAAAAATAAGTATTTTTAAAGTTTACTTTCTTGAAAAGAGTATTTAAGACTCCTCCAGCCCCGTAACGCCCATCCCACAGCAAACACTGTGGGGGCCTCCAGATCTCTCTTTGGAAAAGGTTGATTTGGGCAGGACCCAAACGAGTCTGTTCGCTTTGGCTCAGTTGCCACACCTGGCCACCTCTGGGTCCGATGTCTGGAAACAGTCAGCTTTAAGGAATGTTCTTATTTGAAGCCAAGGGAAGACCACTGAGCAATAAGTAGGCCTTGGGGGGCCCTTTGGGTACCATATTGGAGTTTTATCACTTAATGAGGCTTTCCTTCAGGCCCATCTGCTTGGAAGATGAAAACCAGGCAGGAGACACAGCCTCTCAGAATCTCTGGCTTCCTCCAGAGATACCTCTGGGAGCCCTCCCCTAGTTAGTCTATGTCCATCCTAAAGTTCTTCCTTGTAGTTTTATGAGATGTCCGAGAACATAGCCAGCTGTATACATGACATGGCTTTGTCTCCTTCCCCAGAATATAAGCTTCTAGGACTGTTTCATTCTTGTATCCTCAAAGTAGGTGCTCAATAAAAGCTTTTGCTGTTATTCAGTCATTTCAGTTACATTTAACTTTATTTCCTGAGGCATTTGGAGTTAAGTGACTGGAACCGGATGGCTGTCTGTCCCTCCCTCGGCTTACCTGCCTGCATGTCTTGCGCTTGAAGGGCCCTTGGTGCTTGAGCTTGTAGTGGAGGTAGTAGAAGCGGAACCCAAAATTGTGGGGGGCATGGTCGAAGGACACCTGCATATTCAGCCCCTGCTGGGTGATATTGAGGTTCCGGGGCTTCCAAACTGCAAAGGGGAAGGAGGGAGAATGAGCCACTGGGCCAGCAGGCTACCCAGAAGAGTTTGTGCGTGCGGTCAGCCCCCTACGGGCAGCTTTTTACTTACAGGGTTTGCAGGCCAGGTTGTCTGGCTGGAGCAGCAGTTCACACGCTAGCAAATGAAAAAAAAGTCCAATCAATCAATCAATCATTCAACTGCTCCCCCATGGTACTGTACAAACGAAGGCAAGTCCCATTCATTCATTGATTGAGGTGGAAGGGCAGGGTATGAATTGGATGGTAAATTTAAATGGTGTCAAAAGATCCTATGAGGAAACCCATTCTAAAGGTCGATAAAACTATACTATCCCAAAATCTACAACTTAGAGCCTGAAAGCTGCCTCGGACGCCTCCCAACCCATCCTCGTTCACACTACTGCTAGGAGGAAGCAATGTCCCAATAGCAACAGCCCAGCTGACCACTCCAGGATTGAATGGTGGGAAGGTTCTTCCATTGTTCACAGAGACCTCCCTCTCCATCCTCCCCCTTGGGAGGACATAAGCTTGCTCCCCAGAGTCCTTCAGAGAAGTGGGGAGATGCTAGCTGCCACCCCAGAAAGGACCCTCTATGGACAGCGTACTTACGTCGCGTCCGGAAGAAGAAGGGATGGTAATTGCTTTCATTTTTAATGGAAGGAAAGGGGACGATCTTGACAAAGTAATCAGTTTCAAACTTCATATTCAGAAAAGGCTGCGATTCCATGCTCTGGAAGAAGGCAGAGTGATGCAGTGAGCGCCTTGGGCCCATCACAGGGACCACCAACAGATGATGGAGATCTGCCCCCCCCCCCACCAAGCCTCATCCTTCCAGCCCCATCCCAAGTGCTCAGTGAGAGGAGGAAGAATCCTTTCTGCTTTCCCTTCTGTATCCTGAACATCTCTTAACTAATCAAGTCAGACGCCAATACCGCTCTTAATGTGGGGGCAATGAGATGCACCGCTTACTAAGACTGTAGTTCAAATGATCACGAACACGGGCCCCGCGCTCTCCCCAAACTGTACTGGAAAGACCCTTTGGAATAAATGATAAGGGCTGAAACTCTTGAGTCAATGCACTGGGGTCCAACAATCGAGCACTTGAGGCTAATTACCGATTGGACAATACTCTCTAGGAATATGCTTGGAAAATGGCCCTTTCCCACGATCCTGTGCTGGCCCAATCGTTTGGTGTATACAGAGAATTGTGTGAGGGACTAGGAGGTGCAGTGAGACTAGCCAGGGTCACTTCTGTGAGGGACGAGGTGGTGAGATCACAGAGATTCTGTGTCCACTCTCTTCATTTCGACCTCTAAAGACCAAAAATAAAGACTTTTGCTTATCCTGACTCCAGCTGATTCTAAGGTACCCAGGGTGCTAAGGCGGTCACCATAGATAAGAACTTTAGAATTTCTGCACCTGGGACAGATACAAATTACTTGGGGTGGGGGGAGATGTGGCAAAAGAAAAGATCACAGGACATCGGACCAAGCTCACTTCTTGGGCAATGGGGAGGATCTCACTCTTGCCCAGCATCAGGTAGTTTCTGTTTTAATTGATTATTTTTATTATAGCTTTTTATTTACAAGACATACCCATGGGAAATTTTTCAGCATGGACCCTTGTAAAACCTTCTTTTCCCCTCCTTCCCTCCACCCCCTACCCCAGTTAACTTGTTATTCTTGCTATCTAGGGATTAATCTCAAATTTTTCTGCTCATTCAAAGATCTAAGAGTATTGTAAGTCCCTTCCAAAATCAGCACCTGGGCGCAAAGCCTCAGTTGCCCCAGGTTCGTTCCACCTTTGGGGTCACCATCACAGAAGAACAGGTATAGAGGAGTGTGCCCAGGAGTACAGAAACAGCTTGCTGGGCCCTCTTAATCACTTCCTCCTGGACAGGACCCTCCCTCCTCTTACCAACGCCATGCCGTCTTTCACATACGACTTACGGTTCTTTTAAAACTACTGTTGAGCTGCTTGGGGTCCTTCAGGAGCATCTGCTGGCACTGGCGACCCTCAGATTTCAGCTCCTCCAGGATCACCCGAAATCCTTTTAGGAATTCGATGCCTGGGGGAAAAGCAAAGGCTCCTGTTAAAAGCAGAAGTGACTATAAAGCATTTGCATAGATCACCTTCTTTGACCCTCACAACAACTCTGAGATAGGTGAAAATATTGCCACTTTATAGATGAGGAAACTGAGGCGCAGGGAGGTCAAGTGACTTTCTTAAAGTCACACAGTCAGTAAATGACTGAGGGCAGACTTGAATCCAGCTCTCCCTGACTGTGGGTTTAGTGTTCTCTCCAGCTCTATCTAGATGCCTATGGGATTTTTACAAGATGATTTTTTCCCTAAAATTCTTCATGACATCTTACACAGCAGCAACAAGATGATGTGATGATCCATTCTGACGGACATGTCTCTTTTCAATGATAAGGTGATCCAAGACAATTCCAACGGACTTGGGATGGAGAGAGCCATCCGCCCCCAGAGGGATTGTGGGAACTTAGTGGGGATCAGTGTTTTCATTTTTGTTTGTTGTTGTTTGTTTGCTTTTTTTTTTTTTTTTTTTCTTTCTCACATGTTCCCCTTTGATCCGACTTTTCTTGTGCAGCATGACAAATGTGGAAATATATTTAGAAGAATTGCACATGTTTAACTTATGTTGGATTATTTGCTGTCTGGGAAGGGGGAGAGGGAGAAAAATATGGAGCACAAGGTTTCGCAGGTGTGAATGTCGAAAATTATCTTTGCATGTGTTTTGAAAATAAGAAACTATTATTTAAAAAAGAAAAAAGTAAAATTCTTCATGAAAAGACATTCAGAAGTCAACAGATACTAATTTTTACCAGCCCACTCAGAGGAACCCAAGGGTGGGATGCGAGTGTCCACCTTCTCATCCCCCAAGTTCTCATGGCATTCTTCACTACCCGCTTCCCCAAGGAGTAAGCTGAGGTCCCCACCAGGTGAACAGACACACCAGGTTTTGTGGCCCGGCCACACAAGCTCTTCCGCCTGATCGTGAAGCAACAGTCCTGTATCTTTTCACTCTGCTCCTTGGCTTCTGGAGGACAGGAGGTCCTGAGCAGCAGAGGTCAACGGGCAGGTCTGATCAGCCCAGTAACGGGCTCTATCCATTTCACTGATACTGTTCCCAGGGGATCATCATGTGTGCTTGGTGTCCAACTGGCTCAAAGACACTGGTGAGCTGGAGTCCAAGGACCATCCTGGCCTGCTCAGAGCATCCTGGTCCTGCTCAGAGCGTCCTGGCCCTGCTCAGAGCATCCTGGCCCTGCTCAGAGCGTCCTGGCCTTGCTCAGAGTGTCCTGGCCCTGCTCAGAGCGTCCTGGCCTTGCTCAGAGTGTCCTGGCCCTGCTCAGAGCGTCCTGGCCCTGCTCAGAGCGTCCTGGCCCTGCTCAGAGTGTCCTGGCCCTGCTCAGAGCGTCCTGGCCCTGCTCAGAGTGTCCTGGCCCTGCTCAGAGAGCCCCAGCGCCAGAAAGGCGGTTACTGGGGGAGCTTCTTGGAGTTGGGGAGCACAGTCACTCAACAAGCCCCTCGTGATTTCCACTGGGGGGAAGGAAAGCCTATGTGGCTGAAACCATGGCTCCTCCATCCATAAGGAAGGAAACAAGGGGTTCACATTCTCCCCGCCCCAGGAAAACAAACCAGCTGAGCCTGTGTGCACGCCTCTCGTGGCGGGCTGCAAAAGTAAGGCACAACGTATAATTAACTGAGGTGGGAATGTGAAAGGAAAGGCCCCTTTCTTCCCCTTCTCATGTCCTGTCAAGTTCTCCCCGCCTGTGATGACCGACATGAAGGAGCTCAGACACAGCTCCCTTGGAGTTCTTTAACTCCAGGGGCTCATTTTACACACGAGGAAACTGAGACCTGGAGAGAGAAAGTAGCTTGGCCAGGATCATGCGGGGAGGAACAAACAGAGGGGGATTTCAAGCCAGATCCTCTAGCTCCAACTTCCATTCTTATTTCCCACTGGGCCACAACACACAGTCCTTGGGTGCCATATTTCCAGCTTCCTTTTGTGGTGGTTAGTCATGGGATCACAGACGGAAGGGATCTCAGAAGGTAGGATCCAGCAAGGAACCTGAGGCTGAGACAATGAATAACCCGCCCCAGATAGTAGATGGTAAGGGGGCTTCTACTTTGCTTTTTATTTTTCGGAGCATATACAGGGATAATTCTTCAGCATTAACCCTTGCAAAACCTTGCATTCCAATCTTTTCCTCCCCTCCTGCTGCTTCTACTTCCAACGGGTGTCTAAGTCAAGCCTGGATCACCACTTGGATCTCGTGTATTATGAAAGATTCCTCTCCAAGGTTCTGGTGGATAAGTCAACAGCTGGGTTCTATGATTACTTCCAAGGAAAGTAGAGAGCTCCATCACTCTTCTTCCTAATAAGACTCAAGACATCCCCTAACTGGCCTTAACTTCCAGGGAAAGACTTCCTTCTACGGCTCTCCCAAATGGTCAAGAAACTGGGTACTAATACCAGGGGACGCCCGGAAGAGAGATTCATGGATCCGGCTTTGCTCATCACATCCTCATCTCTCACGGCTCATCCGCTGGATGTCCCCCACGGAAGCCACCGACGACTGCTTCCTCCACTTACCCAGCGCACCCGCGGTCCAGAGCACCGTGACAGCCACCTGGTCGTAGCAGGCGTACTGGCTGATGGTGATGTTCTGCACGTCGGCAATCACATGTTTTCCCACTGGATTCAAGTAAGTTGTGCAGTCTAAAAAAAAAGTGAAGAATGAGAATAATCAATTTTTTTCATGGCATTTTGTGGAACCATTTGCTTTTATTAATGTTATTTGGACAGATCACCGACTACATGTGGACGTGACCATTCTCCCTGGAAAAACCACAATCAAAATTAAGCGGAAGTAAAGGATGCAATAATGGCTGCCTGGAAAAGTGTATTCAGCACCCGGTACCTGTGGACCCCCTCCTCTTTACAGAGAGGAAGGGGCGGTGTTTTATGTTCATTTTTCCAGTACTGAGACCAGTCATTACAGTTATTCTGGCTTCCACTTCCTCTTGCTGCTGTTTTCATTTCCATTATTGTGATCCTCATCTATACTAGTGAGAACAATTAAAATTTTTAAAAATCCCCAGATTCATTAGACTCCAACCTTACAAAACCAGCTAGGGAAGGGCATCTCTGAAGGTGGGCAACTCTTCCAGACTGAAAAACATGTGTTTCCAATGCCCAGCTATGACATCATGGGGATAACACGGAGGGAAACTGTATAGGGGGCTTTACTGTTACTGCCTCGGTGGGGTTTACATTACCACCCCTGGGGATGGGGGGTGGGGAGGACGGGGCGGCGCAGCTGGTAAGAGCGCCAGGGCAGACCGGCTCTCACGTGCTCAGTCTGGGATCTTGGGGTAGAGTATTAAGTTTTTATGACTAATGCTTTACTCGAGTAGTAATTATTCACACCGATTCCCCCTAGTTTTCTATATCACACAACGGACAAAACCAGCTGCCTTTCATGGGCTTTTCTTCGGGGAAGAAATTTGGGGACTGAGCCAAGTAAGTGAGCATGGGAAGCCAGGGGCCAGCTAGCTACCAAGTTTTAAGAAGATATGACTCCAGGATCTGTTTGCAAAGGGGAATATTCTGGGAAACTGTTAACTAGTTACAATAATAGCTAACATTTAATTATCCCTTTGGGAACTGCAAAGTACTTCACATTTATTAACTCAATGGACTCTCACAATAATTCTATAAAGTGGGTGATATTCCCATTTGACAGATGGAGAAATTGAGGCAGAGAGCTGTTAAGTGGCTTGTCCGGGATCACAGAGCTAGTGAGACCCTCACCTACGTGGCTAAAATCTGGATCACACACTGAGACCAACTGCTGGTACAGAACTAGGGAAACTAGAGAAAGCTTCCAGTCCAAGTTAGATTTGCTCTGCTGGTGAGCTTCATGATTGGAAGTCACAACAAGGAAATAGGGGTACATAGCTTGTCTAAGAATACACAGGCAGAAAATGGCAAATTTAATTAATTAATTAAATCAACAAACAAATATTATATTAATTAATTAAATCTGATTTAAACTCAGATTCTTCCCTTCAAGACTCTGTCTACTCACTACACTCTGAAAGCAACATTTTTGGCTCCTGTGGCCTGATGGGGTTATTACTAATCCACTACCTATTCTATATATACAGTCAAGCTCTTTAAACTCTCATTGAATTCATATTAAAAAACCATCTACAAGGAGAAACTGAGGCACAGGGATTCAGCTAAGCTCCCTACTCTAGCTGAGTGTTTGGAATCCTGGAGCTCAGAAGCGTTCTCCTGAGATCTTTTATACTTTACTTTTGTTATACTTATATGGACTCTACGAAGCACCTGACAGAACCACTGTTAGTTAATGTCTATGAAGAGAAAATATTCTGCACATAGAAGTCATTAGGACAGTGAGTTCATATCACGCCTCAAATGCTAGCTCAATGCCCCAGCAAGTCGGTTCACCTTGTTCACTTCAGTTTCTTCATCTGTAAATTGAGCCAGAGAAGGAAATGGCAGACCACTCCAGTATCTTTGCCAAGAAAACTCCAGAATGGGTCATAAAAAATAAGACATAACCAAAAAGTGACTCAACAAGAAGATTTCTAGAATTCATGGCACTTCATGTTTTATTTTTATTTTATTTATTTATTTATTTACTTGTTCACTTATTTATTTATTTATTCATTCATTCATTCATTTATTTATTTCGAGGGCTGGGGTTAAGTGACTTGCCCAGGGTCACACAGCTAGGAAGTGTTAAGTGTCTGGGATCAGATTTGAACTCGGGTCCTCCTGAATTCAGGGCTAGTGCTCTATCCACTGCGCCACCTAGCTGCCCCTGCACTTCATATTTTAGAAGTTAAAATTGGATTGAACACTCTATACCAAGATAAGGTCAAAATGGGCTCATGATTTAGACATAAAGGGTGCTATTATAAGCAAATTAGGAGAACAAGAGATAGTTTACCTCTCAGATCTGTGAAGAAGGGAGGGATTTATGGCCAAAGAAGAACTAGAGAACATTATGAAACGCAAAGTGGATAATTTTGATTATTTTAAATTAAAAGTTTTTGTACAAACAAAACCAATGCAGCAAAGATTAGAAGGGAAGCAGAAAGCTGGGGGGAAATGTTTATATCCAGTGTTTCTGATAAAGGCCTCATTTCTAAAACATAGAGAATTGACTCAAATTTATAAGAATACAAGTCATCACCCAATTAATAAATGGTCAAAGGATATGAACAATTTTCAGATGATTAAAGTCATTTAGTTATATGAAAATTTAAATTATTATTGATCAGAGAAATGCAAATTAAGATAACTCTGAGGTACAACTTCATACCTCTTAGATTGGCTAAGATTACAGGAAACGATAATGACCAATCTTGGAAGGGATGTGGAAAAACTGGGACACTGATGCATTGTTGGTGGAGTTGTGAAAGAATCCAACCATTCTGGAGAGCAATTTGGAACTATGCCCAAAGGACTAACAAACTGCACACTCTGATCCAGCAGTGTCTCTACTGGGCTTATATCCCAAGAAGATCTTAAAAAAGGAAAAGGACCCACACGTGCAAAAATTGTTTGTAGCAGCCCTTTTTGCAGGCAAGGAATTGGAAACTGAGTGGATGCTCCTCAGTGGGAAAATGGCTGAATAAGTTATAGTAGATGCCTGTAATGGAATATTTTATTCCCTAAGAAATGAGGAGCAGGCTGATTTCTGAAACGTCTGGAAAGACTTATATGAACTGATGCTGAGTGAAGTGAGCAGAACCAAAAGAACATTGTAGACAATAATAAGACTATGTGATAATCAACATGATGGATGTGGCTCTTTTCGACAATGAAGTGATCCAAGACAATTCCAATAGACTTGGGATAGAGAGAGCCACCTGAATCCAGAAAGAGAACTATGGGAACTAAATGTGGATCACAACATAGTTTTTTCATCTTTTTTGGTGTTGTTTGTTTGCTTGATTTTTTTCTTTCTTTCTTGTGTTTTTGATCTGATTTTTCTTGCACAGCATGACAAATATGGAAATATGTTGAGAGGAATTTCACGTGTTTAACCTACATAGGATTTCTTGCTGCCTGGGAGAAGGAGAGAAGGAAAAGAATTTGGAACACAAGTTTTGCAAAGGTGAATGTTAAAAACTACCTTTGCATATATTTGGATAAATAAAAAGCTATTAGTTTTTTTTAAGTTAAAATTGGTTACTTACTGTCATATTTAAAGGTGACATTAGGCAGTCCACTGTTCCTGCTGACAGGTACCACTCCCTATGGAAGGAAAAAAGAAAAGAGAATATTACACTGGGTAGAAGTAAGGAGCTTCTGAGGTGTGGCTTCTCCCTTAAGCACAAGAACTCCAGACCTAGGAGGGCTAAAAAGGGCTTCTGAGGCATCAGCTCATCCCCCAACCAGAATGCCCTCCCATACCACACCAGGGGGTAGGCAAGCAGCCTTGGCAGGAAGATCTTAGCGGCCCCTCCTCATCAGTTCCATCACAGAGGGATACCCCAAGCCTCCTCAGAAGCTGCCCCCTGACTTCTAGCCCAAATACGCCACTTTCAAGCTTCCCCTAATGCTCCTTGTTCTGTCCCATGGGACCAAGTGAACAAGTCTTTTTTTTTTTCTTCCTTTTTTCTTTTTCTTTTTTTTTTTTGGCAAGGTAATTGGACCTGCCTAAGGTCACACAGCTAGGAAGTGCAGAGACTGAACTCTGGCCGTCCTGACTCCAGGGCCAAATCTCATCCCAAGTATCCCAAAATTTCATCCTTTTTGACTCAAGACAGTCTTTCCAATCACTACTTGAAGACAATTTGAATATTTTTCTTTCTCTAATTCCCTCCACTTCCAGGCTAAACATCTCCAGTTTTTTCCGGCCTTTCCCCATCATTCAAACAGTTATCTCCCGTGTGCCGGACACCGTGTGTGTGTCCTATGGGCAGCAAAGCCAGAAAGTTAACCATCCCTGCCATCACAAACCTCAGAGTCTATCAGAGAAGACCATATGGACCTACATGAAGCATACACACACATATGAAGACAAAAGGACTTGGGGATCAGCAAAAGCTTTATGTGGCTTCCAGTGCTCAGTGGGACTCCTGGAGTCCTTCCCTGAGGGTTTATATACATCCGAAGGAGAGGCTACATTTCTGTTAGCGGTCAGTTAAGATGAAGGTGCCATTCTCGGCCATCCTCCCATGCTCCCGAGCACCCAGAGACCTCTCGGGAGTCCTTCTGGGGGATCTTGGGCAATCCAGGGCACAGAAGGCCAGCGTTCTCAGAGCCTGTCTCAGAAAGGAGCTGGGGAGCCTGACCCCTGTCCCTCCCACACTTCATGAACACCACGGGGAAGGGGCAGTCCTTCGGCCAGGTTAAGAACCTGGCTGGCTCTCCAGCGGTCTGGAGCGGCCCCTCCTTCTGAGTCTGCCAGTGAAAACAACAATCTCTCCCAGACACTTGGGGAATAGCGGCGGGGAGCGGTTCCAGCTGGAACACACTTCACATCCTGTTCTGCTAGGAAATTTTTTCCCCAGACAACCTGGTTCATAAAGAAGCCATCAAAGCCATAACCGAGAGGAGGTTCCCCAAAGCCAAAAATACAGGTTTCTCATTCCAAAGGATAACGACCGAGAGGAGGTTTAATGAGAAAAGATTTCATTGCTTCCCCAGCCTCGCCTTGCTTAGGCTACACGCAACGAGTCCTAAAATAAAGGATTTCCAGGCCGTGCTCGGGCCTCGGGCGACGCACCCATTCTGTATTTCTGCTTTAACAGGGACAACAACTCCAGCAGATTTCCCCTTTAATTACAGAGTCTGCCCCACAGCCGAGGGGCCTTAAGCCTCCTGTGGAATATCCTTTTCCCCAACATACTCGAGCCACATTCCTGGTAATCCCCTTGCACAGGGATGGCATCTAAAAACTCAGGCTTCCCCTAATGATTATAAATGTGTCTGAGGGCACTTATCTGCCGGCCCCTTCTCCAGAATGGTGGCCCTCAGAAAGGGAGGAAGAGGCAGGGCTCATTTCTATCCCACTGGGAAGGGTTGGAAGAAGCCTCCTGCTGGCAAGAGCTGGACATTTAACGTGCAACTGGTCAGGGGAAGGAGCACATACACACACGTCTCTACCACGGGCACCAATCGCCAGCTGGTTTCCCAGCCCCCGCCCTCAGCCCCAGGAAGGTGGGCCAAGAAACTGGAGTTATCCTGATGCTAGCGGCTCATACTGAAATCGTATCCTGGAATTCACATGCCCATCTCTGATTTGTGCGGCTCATGGACATCTGGATGGTCCAGCTGCAGAGGAAGAAAACAAGGGGCTCCAGCAAGGGAGGGACGGCCCTCACTATCATCATCATCATCATCATCGTCATCACCATTATCATCACCATCATCACCATCATCATCATCATCATCATCATCAGAGCTCTCACCGAGAGGCGTCAGGTTGGCAAATGCTCACACCCATCATCTCACGCAGTCTCTCAGAGGCAACATGGCGCTCCAGAAACAACCCTTGGGGTGTGATGAGGTGGACAGAGCACTGGACTTGGGAGTGAGGAAGAGCTGGATTCGAGTCTCACCTCAGACACTTACCAGCTGGTGACTCAACCCCATTTGTCTCATCTGTAAAACGAGGTGAGAAGGAGATGGCAAGTACTCCAATGTCTTTGCCAAGAAAACCCCAATGGGATGACAAAAAAACGAGAAATGACTGAAATGATTGAACAACACCCAAAATTGTTAGGACATTTTGGTTTGTATCAGATAGAAAGTGCAGGAAAAGCAGTCGCGTCAGGTTAGGGCTTAAGACAAAGACATCTCCTTCTCTGGGAGCGCACTGAAGGGGCTGTTGTTTCCAGCTCCTCCTTTTGGAATTGGGGGAAAAGGTCACGTCCGGGTCTTAGAACTCAACCCCAAAGGCCTTCTTTACAAGACCAAAATTTTCTCTGTGGCAAGGCCTGGAGCGCAGCCAGGTCCTGACAACGGGCAGCCGGCCAGACCCGCGTGAGTTCAGATCTTAGTCTCAACAGGTTCACGTCCAAACCGGCTGAGAGATTCCTTTTCCCATTCCTCAAGCCCCGGATGGGGAACAGGGTTCAACAGAAAAATGGTTGCCCGGCAGAAGTCCTGAGGGACAAAGGCTCTTAGAGTAGTGACTTCCTGGGGACAGTTCAGCAGAGTTAAGGGCTCAGCATCGCCCGCCCAGTGGCTCCCCAGCAGGCTGCATGTTCCCCGTTCATCTTTGAGGGAACAAGTCCAGCATGTCTGGTTGTGGACAAACCCTAGAGGCAGCGGATATCCTCCTCCCACCGGGAGGCATTGGTCATGGAAGGTTGGAGAGCTGAGTTCTATCTGACCTCCTCACAAAAGGGGAGTGCAGGGGCTTAGGCCCTGGTTTGGCTCTGGAGAGTAAAGTAGGCGTCAGGGTGACCTGCTGAGACAAAGTCAAAAAAGGCCTGGATCAGGTCTTGGAGAAAGGAGATGAGGGGGAGTAGCAGGGCCCAGGGCACTGGGCAAAGGGGGCCCTGAAACCATCATCACTGTGAGCATGGGTGAGGTACTTCTGGGAGCCTCTGTTTTCTTCTCTGTAAAATGGGAATAATACCATTTCTACGGCCTGTCTCCTAGGACTGTTTCAAGATTCAAATAAGACAATGCATATTATCCCTGCACGAGCCACCTAACCTCATCCGTCAAGCATAGATGAATTTTGAGGTCCTTTCTAATGTGAACTTAAGGTGCTCCACTGATGGGAGGTAGCTATTAGGAGAAGATGGGAGGGCTGGGTTTCCCTGGGGGTTGGTGCTCCTTCCTCTGTCTTAGAAAGGGCCCGGAGGCCCGGAGGCTCACACACTCACAGGCAGAACGTGGAGGAGGTGGGACGAACGCCTTTCTGAGCCAGCAGACTCTGCATTCTCCTTCCGTGTTGCCTTTCATGTCCTGGGATACTAGCTCTGAGCTGGCAGGGACCTTCGGGCCCATTGAACCTCAGTTTACAGGTGAGAAAACTGAGTCAGAGTTAAGTAACTTGGCCAGGATCATGACCAGTGAGTGACTCAAGCTTCAGGGCTCCCCGAGAGTAGGCGGCTTCCAGCTCTGCAACGTTATTTCCTTTTATGTCTGTTACTTTAAACTTGGGATGTATTTTCCCCATGGAAATGTAGCTCTGTTCCCAGGCTGGAATGGAGGCCCTATAATGGGGCTGGACCACAGTGGCTGATGGCTTCTGGTGCAAGGGAGAAGGGGTAGAAATCTGGTCAATGAAGCACTGCCTTCTGTGATCATGGTGTCTGAAACATGGCCAGACCCTTCTCAAAATCGCCAAAGCCTTCGTCCCAACCCCACCTACAAGGGAAGGAAGAAAGCTCCTAAAAGAAGCCTGAAATGAGGTTCTGGAAGGAAAAAAAAAGGGGGGGCTCTCAAAAAGCACCAAATTCAAGAAGTTTGGTAGAGACACAACACACTGACAATGTCGATGAGAAAGAAAGGGACAAACTCATGAAAAACCAATGTGGCTACCTAGGGACCTCTCTGAGAAGCTCTGGTTTTAGATGGATATTCTTTTTAGAGGTACAAAGAAAGGCGCAGGGAGGTGGTGCAGTGGCTAGAGCACCAGCTCCAGATTCAGGAGAACCTGAGTTCAGACCCAGCTTCAGATACGTACTGGACGTGTGACCCTGGGCAAGTCACATAACCCCGACTGCCTCTGAAAACAATTAAAATTAAAGTAGGAAGAAAACCGTACAAGCAAGGGCAAATTGAAGAGTGGCGCAAACTTGTAAGAACAATGCCAGGTAATGAAAGCCGCCTTCTCCCTCCTCTTGGCAGAGAGCGGATGGCCTATGGGTGCAGAACGAAGCAGGCGGTATCATCAGACGTGGCCAACGGGAAGGTTCACTTTCTTTCAATAGAGCTCTTTGTTGTACTGGAGGGTGCTCTGGGGGAGGGACAGACACGGAGAACAATTTAAAAGGCATTAATGTGACTTTTTTTTTTCCTCTTTAAAGAATAGTGTTAGGAAGGCTCACACCCAGAATAAGCTAAAACTTGTGGGAAAAATGTGAAGGAAACAAAAAGGGCTTTAAAAACGACATTTAGAATAAAAAGGGGAGCGAGAGCTGGCCCGATGCTTGGGGCAAACAAAATCACACGCAGAAAGCCGAACCTCTTAACCCTTGCTCTCCTCTAGAGAGAATGACATCCAGAAATTGCTCACAACTGAAGATGTCTCTAACTTTCAGACTTGCCCAGAAATAAGACTGGCTGCCTTCCAAAGTAGTGAGCTCCCCATCACTGGGGATACTCCAACAGAAGCCGGCCCCCTATCGTCCACGAAGAAGGTGATGGGAGTGGTTTCTGTTCTGGGTGGGAGGTGGGCAGAATGCCTTTCAAGGTCCCTCCCTCATGGAGACTTGATGTTCTGGGTAGAAAGAATTTCCCCATCCCCAGCGTAATCACAGGTCTGGTCCAAATAATTTACAGCCACTTTCCCAACTTCCTTCCGTGACTCAAACATCCTCCTTCCCTGAATGGTAATGCAGTTCTAGACATGTCACAGCATCACCTCCCTGATGTTATGGTCCTTTCTGGGAATGAAGATAAATAACAGCCTCTGGGAGCAGTAAGAGGAGACGCCCACTGGGGACCCAACTGGAACCGGCCACTTGGGCCACGTAGCCCTTCTCTTCTCTCTCTTTTTCTTTCTTTTTCCTTCCTTCTTTCCTTCCTTCCTTTCTTCCTCCCTTCCTCCTTTCCCTCCTTTCCTCCTTTCCTTTCCTTTCCTTTCTTTTCTTCTTTCTCTTCCATCTCTACACATAGAGTATTATACCTTTACCTCTGGTGCTCTGCCCAAAGGAAAGTAAATTTTGATCAGTGAAACCTTACAAGATATCTTGGGGTTCACGACCTAGCTTTCTTTCTTCAGGCCCATATCTTAAACCCAAATCATTCGAGCTCCCACTGACTGGCCAACAACAGCTCTCAGGACAAGAACCACTTGGTTGTGGTCTGAGTCCCGACTGGGACTAGCAAATGTTCCTGTGTTAGCCAGAAACCCTACCCAGATTGAACAGGTTTTTTGACTGCCTCATTTCTGACCCAGCCTGAATCAGCGGTTGAGTATCACTTCAGTCAAACTGAGACCTGTTAAAGCCCTTAGCCTCCCCCCGCGTCCAGGGCCTTCTCCAACTGTCCAGATCTGCATCTGGCCACTGGACCCGGACGGCTCCGGAGGAGATCGTGAGGCCGATGACATTGCACATCCTCCCTCACTTCAATCCAGTTCACTTGTACGTCACAGGACCCTGATGTCATGGGCCCAGAATAAAGAACAAATAACTCGGTTCTAGGCACTTGGGTATTACAAAAGAAAATGAGCCACGGTCCTAGACCCCAAGGACCTTATAACTGAACTGAGGTACGATCATATGCCATAATTAAGTTTATGGAGATGACTAAAAGGTGTGGCAAGTTCTTGACACACTCTCACTTGGCCTCAGTTTCCCCATCTGTAAAATGAGGGGATGGCCTCTGGATCTACAATCCTGCCATCTAACTTGGGTCTCACAAAAGCTTCCGAGGCAGGTCCTGGGGACATCACTATTCCCTTTTTACAGATCAGGAAACTGAGGCTCAGAGAAAGGACATGAGCTGCTCATGGTCACATGGCTATTTAGTGTCACAGACAGGGTTCCAGCTCACACTTCTTGACCTCAAGTCCGGCATTTCTTCCATTACAGGGCACAAGAGCTGCTCGGGAGTAGGAGCTCTTCTATTTTTTTTTTTTTTTAATACTTGCATACTTGGTGCCTAGAACATAGTAGGTATTTAATAAAAGCTTATTACTTGATTGACTGATTACTAAGAAATGTAGGGTGGGGCCAAAATGAGGAACTGAAATAACACAACCTCCTACAGGACAGATGAAGGTGGATAGTGGAATCAGGGCTGGTCCCACAGCTTGCATCTGAATAATCCAGGCAGAGTCCGAGGTCTCGCCCCACTCTGTCCAGCCCCAGTGTCAGCTTTCACCCATCTCTTCCACAGAGTCTTCTGCTTCCAGAAGGTCCCCTGCGGGGATCTAGGTCCTGCCCCTCCTTTCCTGCACTGCACTCAATATTGTAAAGGAAAGGTCTCTGATTTCTCAAACTCTGGAATTTTTTTTCCAGTATATTGAAAAAGGTTTAGTTTCAAGCGCCTCCCTTTGAAAAATGGGCTTATGGACATGGCCAAGGCAGGAGGAAACAGATCTCCCAGCATCCCTTGCCTGTGGCTAGGAGACTTTAGCACGCGAGTGCAAAACACCTTGTAGACAATAAACAGAGAGCAAAAACTTCCTCAGGGGTGCAGGACAAGGATCTTTTCCCAGATTATTTTACAGATGAGGAAACAGAGGCAAATAGGGTAAAGTGACTTGCCTAAGGTCACACAGCCAGACAGGGTGAAAATACC
This sequence comes from Sminthopsis crassicaudata, assembly GCF_048593235.1. NCBI lineage: Eukaryota > Metazoa > Chordata > Mammalia > Dasyuromorphia > Dasyuridae > Sminthopsis > Sminthopsis crassicaudata. Next base: position 744,850,392 of record NC_133617.1, on the reverse strand, counting down.
AATCCTTAAAGCATCGCTAAATTTCTTCCTTCCACTGAAACCCTGAGGAATGTTCCTATCCTGAGAAAATGAGTGTCCCTAAAGTCACATACTTGGACTCTCTCATTTCAGAGGCTGAAGCTGTAGCCCAGAAAGAAGGGTGGGAACCCGGGTCTAAACCTAGAACCCAGAAACTCTAAATCCACTAAACCACAAAGTCGTCCTTTCTCCCAGAAGCCTCAATCTCTGGATATCTGATCACCGGGCCATTTGGCGGAGGAGGGGGATATCCCAAATCCAAATCAAAGAATTTGGAAGAAGCAGAAGAAAATCCAAGCCCAACTCTCAAACTCTAGGAAAGAAAGGTCAGTGAGTCAACAACAAGCACTTATTAAGCACCTTCCCTGTGCTGCTAAGGCACTATGCTAACAAACAAAACAAAACAAAAACAAAAACAAAAACAAAAACAAAAAAAAAAAACAAACAAAAAAAAACGGCAAAAACAATGAATTTCCTGTCTTCAAGGAGCTTATGGTCTAATGAGACAAGTAAACAACCATATACTAACAAGATGTATGTGTTTGTAATATATTTGTGTTATGTATATAATGTGTGTGTGTGTGTGTGTGTGTGTGTGTGTGTGTGTGTGTGTGTGTGTGTGTGTGTGGAACAAATTGGAACCAATCTCCAGGGAAAATTAAGAAGGACAACGAAAGGCTTTTTGCAGATGATGGGAATGGGAGGCAGAGATGAGATGGAAGAGACTCAAGTGTCAGTGTTAGAATGGGCCGTCCCAGTTAACAGCATCCTCATCATTCCAGGCTGTTGGGGCATTTGCACCCAATTCCCAGCCAGTAAAACTCTCTTGCAAAGGCTCTTGGGCAACATCCCTCTCATCCCTCATTTATGGTGGCAAGTGATTGCCTGTAAGGACTCAGTTTCCTTGACTGCAGATCAGAAGAGTTAATTAAATTAGCCCTTTTTGGCTCTAGGATATCTTCCAACTCTACCTGACTTCTCCCAAACTAACACTCCATAAAAATTATACTAAAGCAGGATTGCACCTGAGCCTGGAATTAACTTTGTTAAACTTTTGGGGTGACTTTTGTGGGGTTGGTTTCTTTTACCTAAGCCATTTGTGAGGGGCAGTGGGCACAGTGGAGAGCAGGCTGCCAATGAATCCCAAAAAATCTGGGTTTGAGGCCCCCTCTGGCCCCAGTGGGCCATCCGTGATCACAAGTTGGAGGCGCTGGGAGAGGGGGCTAGGAGCTCCTTCTAGCCGAGGAATTGAAGGCCTGTTTCCTTATCCATCATTTGAAACAGAGTATTCTTCCCCCAACTAAAGTCCCCTTTGTGAGAGAGAACACCAGCTAAGCAAAACTGACTGACAGCATAAACATCTTATTCCTCTCTATACTGAGAGGAGGAAGATGGGGTGACTGATGACTCCATCTTTCACAATGATCCCAGAATGAGGGAAAACAATTAAGTATGCCAATCAGAACAATGAGTAAGTCTAACAGCGTATGTACCACTCTAGAACCGTAGTCCCTCACTCTTCTACAGAAAAGACAGAGATACTCTCATCTCCTCTCCAGGAGTAAGAACGGGCGACATGACTGCTCAGCATCGGGCTTTTTACTCACACCATCTTCGGTCTAGGTATCACACCATTAACTCTCTGTTGGACTCCATTATCCTGTTAGGATGGAAATCAGCTCTGGGAACAAGTAGATATAAGTCACTTTTGTCATGGGGACGGGCGTTCTTCTCCCTACTTGGCCAATGAGGCTCTAAATGGAAGGTTTCTGGGTTTATTTATTTCAAGTTCCCAAAATCAGGGGCCCGAGTAGGAAATGTGATCAAGGTCATCCAGCACTCATAAAACAGCCCAATGCTCAGCCCGTAGAACGACCTACAAACCGTAGGCCGAGGCCGGGTTTCATTTTCACAAGTCCCCCATTAAGAACCTGAAAGACCGGCCTAGCCTCCGTGGAGATTTGCTGGCTCAGTAACCGAGCCCGCGGAGGCCGAGACCGGACTATTTACCAAACCTAGTCAACAATGCTCACAAACAGGACGCGGCCTAATAAAATTCCCTTTTCAGGAAACATTCCCAAGCTTTTAGCAACTGAGCAGCTCTGATATTTAATTAGCCAACAATTAAGCGGCCTTGTTTGTCATGTCTAACTTAAGAACGTTAAATATGAGCGCCATGGCCTCCGGGTCCCGCATTCTTACTTAATTGATCCCGAACATCTGCTGAACAGGCCGCTTTTAATTTGTTCCAAGCCCGACTAAGCAGCAAGCCTCTGCTGCCTGGAGCTTTCCTATAAAATGCCTTTGGTCTGCACACTCCTAGGAACAGAGACGGAAACAGTGAATGAGGAAACATAATGGAGAAAACATCTTTTACTAGGAAAGAAAAAAAAGATCAACTTTAAGTGTTCTAAAGTAACAAAATTCAAAGTAAAAAAACACAATACACCATTTTCTGGTCTTCCGACCAGATGGGGAAAAGTAAAAGCCTTGAGCAAGAAATGAAAGCCAAGCTATGAAATTACTCCACAAAAAGGCCCCCGAAAACCCTGACCGTCGAGGGGCAGCAGAAGAGGAAACTGGAAAAAGGGAAAAAATGATGTTTGCCTAAGGAGCCCTTAAGAGTTCTAAGACATTTGAAGGAACTGATTTTGCCATTAAAATACTTAAATAGTCCCGCTGCTGACTTAACCGACTCTGTGGCTAGCACCTGTAATTTCGAGTAACTCGGGTTTGTATTGTTGGGTACTGAAACAATTATATTATAACCTGCCTTTTAAGTGGAAGGTAAACGAAGAGACAAAATGAGTCACTTCAATTTTGCTTAATTGTAATTCCCTTTGCTAGAGGGAGCTTGCACGGGTCCAATTTTAGTCATAGAAACTCTGGTTCAAAAGGCTTGCATTTATATTCTCCAGGTAAAATGTTTTCATTTGTATCGCAAGAGGCAGAACGCAGAGATTACAAAAGGAAGCCATCGGCTCCCTGGATTAATACATGGACAAATAATGCATTTATTGAATGTAACGTAGACTTCTACCATGTTTAACATATGTTGGACTACCTTGCCATCTTGGGGGGGCGGGGATTGGAACACAAGATTTTGCAAGGATTAATGTCAATGAATTATCCATGCATATGTTTTGAAAAATAAAAAGCTTTCATAAAAAAGGAAATAAATGGACACATATTTATTCAGCACCTACTAAATTGTACAGGTATTGTACTAAATGCTAAGGATACAAAGGAAAAGCAAAGAAGCAGCTGGATGGTGCAGTGGATAGAGCTCCGGCCTTAGAGTCAGGAGGATCTGAGTTCAAATACATCCTTAATACATAAATACATGCTAAATAAATAAATAATAAATACATAAGCCTTATTAGCTGTGTGATTTCTGAGCAAGTCACTTAACCCCAATAGCCTGGGGAGGGGGGGACTATGTCAACAAAAAAGCAGAAAGGTCCTTCAAGGAGTTTATCTTCTAATGGGAAAAACAAAACACATGTAACAAGAAACAAATTTAAAGTGGTTTGTTCAAAAGGGAGTCCACGTTACCAAAGACAGAGTTTCTAATACACTATGGGGGTGCAACGAGGCGGAATTTCTAACACACTAGGGGGATGGGATGGGGGGGTATCAATCCTCACTGGAGGAGGAGGGACTGCCCAGAACAAGCAGCATGGAGAAGTGTGTGGTAAAACAGCGTCCAAACTGAGCCAGGAGAGCGGAGCCTCCGACACCAGTGGCGAACTTGGCAAATTGTTTCTCTTCCAAAGCATCCGTTTCCTCCTCTCTAATATGAAGGTGGTAATTATAGCTCACATTTAGTCCATGCTTTAAGGCTTGTAAAGCCGGTTTCAGACATTCGCTTCCTTGATCTCAGAACAGATCTATGAGAAAGTTTCTATTATCACCATTAGCTCAGAACACAGCACATAGTAGGTGCTTAATAAAAGTGTTTTTTACACCTGCCTGATCTCCATTTTTAAGAGAGAAGGAAATCATGACTCCTGCCGGGCTTCCCAAAGCAATCACAGGTCTTATTGATAATATACCTTAAGGTTTTAGGAGACTTTTTTCCCACCCCACCCTCAAATTTAAGGAATTACAGATATGTAAGTTGCTGTTGTTATTATCATTAGGAGATCAACTGAGGCAGGGAAATAACACAGACCTGCTGACAGCATGGAAGTCATTTTTTTTTTTTTTTTTTTTTAACCTTGGGGCTCTCCTCTTAAAAAAAAAAAAAAAAAAAAAAATCAAATTAAACTTATTCCAGTCCAAACCCTCAGCCTAGCAGAAATCCACCCTATGGAGCAGAGGAAACCAGCCCATGCACCACAAGAAGGAAATATGGCTTCTCCCTCTGAATACCCAGGTTAAGCGAGGCACACAGCCAAGCGCCGGCTCCAGCCAGTTTCAGATATCCCTTTGACATTTTGGTCATTAAAAGTGTGATTTTACAAGAATACCAGCTTAGGCGAAGGCTGCGCCGGTCAGTTTTATGGAGGAGAGGGAGCAGGGCCATCTGGCGATTTCTGCGTCTGTCCCCAGGCCCTAAGGATCTTTCCCTAATTAGAGAGATCTGGTCAGGGAGGTAGGAAATCGCTGCCCCCCGAGCTCAGCCTTGTGCATCTGACCAAATCTGTAATCACAATTCATCTCTCATGTGTTGCTAATCAGTGCACACATGGTACCGATTTCATGGTCCCCAAAGGAAAGCTGAAGGGACGATTGTTCGGGATTTCTACCATCATTGACCAGACCGTTCTTATCGACTCAAGGGCTTTCTATGTGACATTTGGCCTCGAGTCCCTGTTTCCTGAGCGCAAATAAAACTTAATAGTTAAACTAGCTCCGTATCGTGATCCAAATGTGGGGTATTGATATATATTGGATTTATGTGAAGGGATTATTTCCCAGAGGATATGAACATGTTCAATATGTGCTGGCACTGTAAAAAACCATTTTTTTCCAAATTCACAATTTTTTAAACATTTATCCTGGACCAGGCACTTTAAGTAACAACAGTAGCGACTGATATCAGAGAGGGATTTGGAGTTTGCCGACTAGCTGAGCCACAGTGGCTCGCTGAAGGCCCCTAACGGTTCTGTGAGGTGACGTGGCGGGGATCGCGGAATCGGGGATGGCCATCAAGGATCCCAGGGACTGTCTATTCCAACCCTTTTGTTTTGCTTTCAAGAAGCAAGCTCTAACTCCAAGGAAGTCAAGCTCATTTGTTCAAGATGACACGTGATGAGTGGTGAAGGTCATCTGGCTCCAAATCTGCCATTTTTATTAATTTACTAATCCTCAGCGAACACAACCATTTCCAATACATAAAGAAAGGGAAGAATGAGAACTGTATAAGGATTTTCCACAGCACCATATGGAGAAACAGAGGCTTGTGGCTAATGCGTGGCCCGCTCAGGGTTGTGGAGTCCAGATGAAAACTTTGGTCTTCTAGGCCCCCAGTCCAGCGGCTCTGGGCCCCTGCTGCTGCTCCGGCCTCCCCATCCGGTGAAGCCATCTGCCACAACCAGATACCAGACACAGCCCTCCACGAACAGGCCACGGCCCCTTCCCTCCCCTGAAATCTCCCTCCAGTCACCCCGGCATCCTTGCTCCCCCCATCCCCATCCCGGGACAAGCTGGGCCCCGATGCTCTCTCCAGCAGGGGTTTCAACCCCAGCACCCAGTGTTCACTCGTGACCACGGGCCCATCCTGCAGTGAGGAGGGATTGTCTCAAAGTCTCCAGGCTTTCAGAAGGGAGCTATGAAATGGGCCTCAAGCACCAGAGCCAAGTTGTGCTCCCTGACGCACACACGCAGCCTCCATCAACGTTAATGAGAAACGTATGTGAGCCGGACGCGCAGAGCGTTTCCCAAGGAGCCTCCCTCGGCTGCTTTTTTTTTAAAGGCACAGAGCTACTCAGACACAAACGGACTGAGTTCAGTAAATAGAAGAGAAATGAAAAAAAAAAAAAACAACAACAACAACAGGATAAAAAGCTCCCCAAGAGGAAAGCTTCAGAGGCGGACTGAAAGCCCTTTGGGGGGCCCAGGTGAGAAAGCATCCAATAGACGAGGAGCCACTTTGGGATCCCTGGCAGAGCAAAATAATGATTAGACAGGAGAGGAACACTGCAAGGTTGTAAACCCCATCGTTAGGATTAAGCTGGGAGGAAATGTTCGGATCAAACGTGAGCGCTAATAAAAAGCCTCCAGACCACACAGAGGGAAGGGGCGAGCCCGATTGTTCTGACTCCCAATACAGTGAAGCATGGCCGGGAACAGGATATCCAGAGACTGCATCACATCTGGAATCCTGCCTTCACAGCAAACTGCCTTTGAGACAGCGCAGGGGGATGGGAAGGGGGGAAGGGGAAAAGGGGGGTCCATGTCACCATGGGAACCCAACTCACTCCACAAAAGCTATTCTGCAGGTGAAAGGGGCGCATTTTATGAATCTGAGTTACCAAAATGGACGCCGGAACTAGCAGACCCCCACTGGACACCGCAGTCCGAGGGTCCCTGCTCCACGATGCTCCAAAGCTAAGAGAAATCTTCAGAATTTCCAGGGAGAATTAGCCCAACATTAGAACTTCTCTCTAAAGCACTGGTGTCCTTCAGGAGGCAGAGGCACCTCCATCTGGGACAATGAGCATTTATTAGGCGCCTACTATGGGCTACTACAAAAAAGGAAAGCTTCCCCTTCCCTCAAGGAGTTTCTGTTCTAATCCTCCACAATGGCTAGAAGGTCAGTTATCTCCTGTGACAAGTCGAGACCAAGACAGGGAGAGACCCTCGAGACCCTCCAGAGAAATGATCAGCTAGAAAGTTAGCCTCAAATGTCCAGTGTGAGCAGCTGGGCCAGATTCCGGCTCTGCCCCGCATCATGTGCCCCACACAAGGGACTTAGTTCTGTTGGGACTCAGTTTCCCCGTCTGTAAAATGCCAGGGTTAGGCTAGATGCTTTCTACAATTCCCTTCTTAGCTGTAAACCTGTGTGTGTGTGTGTGTGTGTGTGTGTGTGTGTGTGGTTTAGTTATGTGTGTGTTCCATAAGTTGCATCTAAAAATTTATTAGAGTTTTATACACATAATGTAAGTCACGTATAAAAGTTTATTAGCGCAGTACAAGGTGCTGACTCTGGCACTGGAGAACAAGCATTTCCCTCTTCCCTGAGCCTCAGTTTCCCCACGAACACGCCGACTCCTCCCATCTTGATGGTCCGTGGTTCTAGGACAGAAATAAGAACGGGCCCGAGGCTGGCCGTCCCTCTTCCTCCGACACCGCCTGTGCTCTCGGTGCTCGGGCCGTGACAATGTCTCCTTTTCTGGGAGCACCTGGGAGAGCCCTCCATGCAGCAATGGCTTCACATGGGATCCTGGAGATCCTGGGTTCCAATCTTCTCATTTCCAGGCAGCAACTCGGTCCACGTGCTGGGGCCAGGTCAGCCATCTCGGGAGAGCATTAACGGCTACGACCTCCCCTGCCTCAGCTTTCCCAGAGATTGTGTCATTTGTAGCCGTGACCAATTTTTTTTAATTGAAGCTTTTAATTTTCAAAACCTATGCAGGGGTAATTTTTCACCATTGACCCTTGTGAAACCTTGTGTTCCAATTTCCTCCCCTTCCCTCCATCCCCTCCCCGGATGGCAAGTAATCCGATATATGTTTAACACGATAGATGTAAATTCAAGCTTCTGCCCATCCTTTTCTCAACAGGGCTCAAAGCCTTCACAGCCCCTTCTGCACGGAATGGGGGAACGGGGGTGTCCTCTAAGCAGTGAAAATATGACGCGTGGTAAAGCATGGGGATCCGGCTCAGACCCCAGCTCTGCTGCTTGCTATTGGCCCCTGGGACTTGGCATCTTGCTCTCTAAAAGGGAGGCCCTGAACTCCTTCCAGCTCCTTCGGCCCCTTTGGGACTCAGTTTCCTCAACTGTTAAATAAAGGGGCTCCCCTCACCCTATAACCTGGTTCTCCTCAGACCTCTCTGGACCTCAGGTCCTTGTAAAGTTTGCAAAGTGCCTTCATTAGATGTGGGGCACTTCTGTTATTCTTATACAAGGGGAAACTGAGGCTGGACAAGAGAAGGGACTCTACCCCAGAGGCAGGACTGGAAGGGTTCCTACTTCCCCGCTTTTCCCTCTCCAAAGTTCTGGGTTAGTGGCCAAGCTGAGCTGGATGCCGTGCTCACCAAGAACCAGGGGCTCCTGGAAAGATGGTTCTGGCCTCGTGGCCTTGCCCTTGGTGGCAGCGGGAGTCTCAACTGTGACCTGTGTCACCTCCCAGGGCAGACAGCCCCCCCAAGTGGTCCCATTTAAAGGGCAGCCCTCCATGGCCTCCCTCCCCAGCTTGTGTATCAGCTTGTCTGGGAGGCCGGACATGTCAATTAGGCCCTTCCTCCAGCCCGGGGAGCCTTTGTAGCCCTGCTAACATCACTAACTGTTTGACTTCCTGAGCACAATAAGGCCTGACCAGGGGGTAAGCGGATTGCTGACCCGGCCGGGTCACCGGACTTCCTTTTGTCTCGGGGCCTCGAACGTTCAGCAGCACAAGGAGATGCCCAGGGCCCCTCTCCCTCTCTGGCCCAAACCCGGGACATACGCGCTTCCTGTGCTGATCCGGAATAATGTGGGAATTTAGCAGATCCAGGCTGTTTCACCAGGAGGGATACACTCCTGCCCGGACAGAAAGGCTCTCAGCAGACACCAGGGGTGGTCAGCTGCATACCAAAGCACACTCAGGAGCCTGACCGTGTATATGAGAAAGCAATGAAGTAAGTAAAGGAGTAAAGGAGAGAAGAAAAAAAAAAAAAAAGTGCCCAGCCAGGAGTCAGGCCAAGTTCAAATACAGCCTCAGACACTTACCAGCTGGGTGACCCTGGGCACCTTTTTTGCCATAATGCTCTCCTCTGTAAAATGGGGCTAATAATAGCAACTGCCACCTAAGATTGCCTTGAGGATCACAGAGATAATATTTGCGCAAAGTGCTTAACCCAGAGCCTGACACATACTAGGCACAGCATACATATTAATATTATTATTATAATCAATATCCCAAGGCATGTAAGAACTCTGTTTGAGAAAGTTCATTTTTCTGATCCTGCTCTATCTAATCATTTGAAAAAAAAAAATCCCAAGCCATTCAACGTAGATATACTCAGTCATTGTTGGTGGAATTGCAAGGGTGGAGACTTTCTTGGAAGAATCCCCGGCACACAATAAAAACTGTAAGAATAATCAATCATAGTCTTTGACCATGGCAGTTCCATCAGGCAGAGGATAGAGCTGGGCCCGGAGTCAGGATGACTCGTCTTCCCTAATTTAACTTTTGGTAGCTGTGGGCCGGGGAAGGAAATGTCAAAGTACTTAGTCTCTCTGCCAAGAAGACCCCAAATGGGATCATGAAGAGTCAGACATGAACGAAAAAATGAATGAAAACAATTCTATAGTTGAAAATATAACTGAAAACATTAGTAAGACCGAAAAAAGATCCGTTCAAAGATTTTCCTATCCGTGATATAGAGAAAAAAAGGCTGAAAATGACCTAATTGGCTAATAATCATTTGGGTTTTGCTTATATTTATATTCCCAGTATGTACTTGCAAGGTGTCTGGTATACAGTGAATATTTAATAAAAGTTTAACCATCTAGCTATAATTAAATTACAATACATTAATAAAATGGAATACTAGAATTCCATTAAGACCAACAACTTTGAGAAATACAAATAAATCTGCAAAGAGCAAACCCATAACCTAAGGAACACATTTGCTGCAATCACTCAAAGGGAAAGATAAATGAGAAGAAATGCACAAAATGGTGACAGAGACTTGGAGGAAGGGACTAAAACGACACTCAAGGGTCAAAGTGAATTAATTTAAATGGAAAGAGTTACAAAATAACACAATTATGATCAATAAACTTTTTTATAAAATAATATGAAGGTTTTTTTGTTTGTTTGTTTTTTGTTTTTTTGTTTGTTTGTTTTACTGAAGTAATTGGGGTTAAGTGACTTGCCCAGGGTCACACAGCTAGGAAGTGTTAAGTGTCTGAGACCACATTTGAACTCGGGTCCTCCTGAATTCAGGGCTGGTGCTCTACCCACTGCGCCACCTAGCTGCCCCTAATATGAAGTTTTAAGAAGTCATTCCATTTAAATCCCCAAATTAAAATGTGTCTGTGGCCATGAATGTCCTATGAGAAATGATGATTATACAGACTGCAGAAAAGCATGGGAAACCTCCATGAACTGATGTAAGGGGAAGTTGACAGAACCAGGAAAACTACATAGTGGACATAATAGCTTCAGTACATACGCGAACAAAATTCAATGAAACTGCTCTGGAAATTACAATGAAGCTTGGTCCTGATGGGGAGCTAAGAAAATGTATCTTCCTACACTGAAAAGGTAGTGGGGGGGTCTATGTTTGGGGATTCTTATACACCCCAATATATAAGGCTGGTGTCTTGGTTGATTTTGCTTAACTGACTTCCCTTTCCCACTTGACTTTGGAAAATTGTTTGTAGAATAATGGATACTGGGCCTGCCTTCAAGTCATGTCCTGCCACTGATCCTTAATGGCTGGTTGACACTAAACGTCTCAGTGCCCTAGACCAGGGGTTCTCAAACTACGGCCCACTGGCCAGCCCTCTGAGGACATTTAAGCTTTGAACGGATCTTTTTTCGGTCTTGCTAATGTTTTCAGTTATATATAGAATTGTTTTCATTCATTTTTCGTTCATGTCTGACTCTTCATGATCCCATTCGGGGTCTTCTTGGCAGAGAGACTAAGTACTTTGACATTTCCTTCCCCGGCCCACAGCTACCAAAAGTTAAATGGGCTGAGGGGTAGAGACAGAGTGTGAGTTTTTGTTTTTACTATCGTCCGGCCTCCAACAGGCTGAGGAACAGTGACCTGGGCCCTATTTAAAAAGTGTGAGGATCCCTGTGCTAGACTGTCTACTGTAGGGGAGGGGTCAACTGCAGCTGGTAGAGACGTCTCCTCTTCTAGAGTTCTCTATACCATAGGGGTCAAACATGAGACCCAGCACACAGACCAAACTTGGGAAATATTAACCAAGCAAATAAAAACAACATGGAACGTAGATAATGTTAACTGGTCAGTATGGACACGCAGGGATCCTTACATATGATAGCTCAGTGGTCCCGGACTTTCCTTTTGCTGGGTAAGGGATGGGTAAGGGGCAGAAAGAGAATTCACAAACTAGGGTAACAGAAAAAGGCATCCAAAAAATGGTTAATTTAAAAAAAAAAAAAAAGAAAAAGAAAAACATCTGTGGCCAAAATGCAGTAATTCCTGCTCTTGGCTCCATGGAGCTTCTTGGTCCATTTTCTGGTACAAAGAAAGTTCATAAGAATGTCAAGGTCATTGCATTCATCTGGTATATAATAAGTATCTTTGGTCCAAAGCATTGAGCTGGGTTCCACAGTAGGGGCTTAAAAACACCTGAATAATGGACACAAAGCAGAAAAATCTGTTCATCTCCCACCATAACTAACCAATCAACCACTACCACTAAAACCCAAAACAAGCCAAAAGTACCCACCCTGAAAATCACTGCCGCACTACAGTTTGGTCAGCTAAGACAAAACAAGGAGAAAGAACTCTTTTTTTACTATTTCAAACCCCAAACCCTTTTCTGACCATTGGAAATCTGGGGCTGGAAGCGTTCCGAAAGTGGTGATTTTTCCCCTCGGTTTCATTTAGGACACTGCCCAATTAGAAGGATCTGCTCAAACATTTATGCTCCCAAGATTTGAGATTTTTTTTTTTTTTGAGTCTCCCGGCTCTTGGATGGAAGCCAAGAACCTGCCCTTGAAACGCTAAGTAATAAATCTAAGAGGACCTCTTTCCTAAATTTCCCGTGATGTCATGTTGAATCGACTTTTTTTTTCCCCTTGGACATGGCCACACCAATTAGGGTCCATAAAAAGAACAGGAAATACTATGTTTGCCAGGAAGTATTGTGTTGTATTTTACTTTCTTAGAAGAACTAAAATGTTATTCTGAAGTTTGAGGAGGGGGAACAGGGCCTGGGAGGGGGGAGGAGCCCAGACAAATGCCAATGTCCTGGCTAATTTCACTGCCTTAACACTTGAGCTCCAATGCTCCGGGTTCCCAGGGCTGGAGGGAGCCCTTGTTCTCCCCCGAATTTCTGGCACAGACTGGGGGCAAAGCGCTAAATGAGAGGCTCAGGCCATGGCGAGGGGTACACAAAGAGACACACAGCATGACCCGAGGGATGTGAGAGCAAGCTGCATTCTCTAATTAAGAGGGATGCTGAGGGAGGTTTTAAGGGGGCCGAGGGGAGCCACCAGCCCAGCCTCATCAAGAGAGATTAAATATCTCCTGCTCTGCTATCAGGCTTCCTGGGGATGAAGGTTTACAATAAGCAGACAATGGTGGAAATCAATTCAGATCTTGTAATATAGTTCCCATAGTTCCCTGTGGGACAGATAACATAGGCTTCCCAGAAAGGAGATATGGATTCATATCTAACTCTATCTCTTTCCTGAAATACATATGTATATATGTGTGTGGAAAGAAGAGCAAAGAGTAAGGGAAAAAAAGAAGGAGGGGGGGAGAGGGAGGACAGAGAGGAAAAAAGAGAGAGGGGAAAAGAGAAAGGGGGGAAGAGACAGAGACAGAGACAGACAGAGGGGAGGGGAGAGGAAAAAAGGGGAGAGAGAGAAAGAGGGGAAAAAAGAGGGAGGGACAGAGAGGAAAAAAGAGAGAGGGGAAAAGAGAAAGGGGGGAAGAGACAGAGAGAGACAGAGAGGGAGGGGAAAAGAGGGGAGAGAGAGAAAGAGAGAAAGAGGGGAGCAGAGAGAGAGGGGGGAAAAAGAGGGAGGAACAGAGAGGAAAAAAGAGAGAGGGGAAAAGAGAAAGGGGGGAAGAGACAGAGAGAGAGACAGAGACAGAGGGGAGGGGAGAGGAAAAAAGGGGAGAGAGAGAAAGAGGGGAGTAGAGAGAGAGGGGAAAAAAGAGGGAGGAACAGAGAGGAAAAAAGAGAGGGGAAAAGAGAAAGGGGGGAAGAGACAGAGAGAGACAGAGAGGGAGAGGAAAAGAGGGGAGAGAGGGAAAAAGAAAGAGGGGAGCAGAGAGGGAAAAAAGAGGGAGGAACAGAGAGGAAAAAAGAAAGGGGAAAAGAGAAAGGGGGGAAGAGACAGAGAGAGACAGAGAGGGAGAGGAAAAGAGGGGAGAGAGGGAAAAAGAAAGAGGGGAGCAGAGAGAGAGAGGGAAAAAAGAGGGAGGAACAGAGAGGAAAAAAGAGGGAGGAACAGAGAGGAAAAAAGAGGGGAAAAGAGAAAGGGGGGAAGAGACAGAGAGAGACAGAGAGGGAGAGGAAAAGAGGGGAGAGAGGGAAAAAGAAAGAGGGGAGCAGAGAGAGAGGGAAAAAGAGGGAGGAACAGAGAGGAAAAAAGAGAGGGGAAAAGAGAAAGGGGGGAAGAGACAGAGAGAGAGAAGAAAAGAGGGGGGAGAGAGAAAGAGAGAGAAAAGGTGAGGGAAAGGGAGACAGAGAGAGAAAGAAAGAGAGAGGAAAAAAGAGAGAAGGAGAGGGAGGGAGAGGGAGACAGAGAGAGACAGAGACAGACAGACACACACACACACAGATTGAAAATATGGGGAGGGGAGGGATAAGAGAAGAGAGAATATGAGGGAAGAGAAAGGTAAGGGGGAGAGAAAGAGAAACAGATTTGTTAAAATCATACTTTGAAAAGGTGCTGAAAAGACAAGAGAAAAGCTGAAAGGATTCCTAGAAAGTAGGTAGCAGGCCCCCTGGAGTCTGGACATAAACCTAGGCCCTGTACTGAAGAAGGAGCCTCATTGGCTGGCCATCATCTGAATCAAATACCGATATCTCTGGCATTTAAAGCCTGTCACAAACCAGCCCCACTCTGTCTTTTCAGGCTGATTTCAAACCTTGTGGCACACACACTTGGGTGAGCCAGTTCTAGCTAGATTTGTGTCCCTGTTATTCCCCACATGCCTCCTACCTGCATGTCTTGGCCCAGACTCTGTGGCCCTCCCTCCCCCTCTCTGCCCCCCATGGTCTTCCTCCTAACCTCCGAGTTAGAGAACTCCCCGGCTTCCTCCGGAAGTTATCATTTTATAGGAGGGAGCCTTTCCAGATCCTCCCCACCGCTACTGCCTCCTGATTTGGTATTTATCCTGCATATATTTTGTATTTACTAAGCCATGCATTCCTTATCTCTGCTTCTGAAAATCCCTTCTCCCCCTCCAGCCCTGGCTCAAATGCCCCATTGGCTCTGGGACCCCTCCTCGCACCTCCCTGTGTTCTCCATGTCACTGGGCCTCCACTCGTCCCGCCACCCCCAGTTCTGGGCCTCGCCATTCAGCACCCGGCTATCCCAACATCCTCCTCCAACTTTCCTGCTTCGTCTCTCCCACCTCCAGCCATCCTCCCCAGGTGACTGTACAGTCTTGTCGAGCGACCAGGAGCCTCCTATGGGCCAGGTACAGGGGGTGCAGGCTTTTACTTGGCATGAGTGATATTTTCCCTCATTCGAATGTAAGCTCCTTGAAGGCAGGAGTGTTTCCTATTTGTCTCTGCCTCCCCAGGATCTGGCACAAAGTAGATCCTTGAAAAGCCCGGTTCATTTGGGCTCCATTCCCTTTGGAGCTCTCCAGATCCCGAGGCGCGGTCTCATTGTGGGCCAAATGGAAAACTAGAATGAGATAAATCTCCAGAGTGCCATTCAGCCGAGGCTGAGTCATTCTGTTTTGTTTTGTTTGTATCCAATAAATAAACCTGCCTAATTACCTTCCCCTCATCAGGTATTTCTGAACTTGTACCCTCTTGTTAGTCTTGTGAATAAAACTCAAGAAAACCCATCTGGAGCGTGACAGAGAAGAGAATGGGAAAAGGGAGAACCGGGCATCCAGTTACAATGGGAGCAGCAGAAAAGGAAAAGGGATTTAGGGCCATGGAGGCGCAGGCGGACAAGGCTCCTCCCTTCTCAGAGGTCCAGAGAGAAGTCTATGACAAATCAGGAGCGTGGGAGGCAAGACAGGGATCTAAGGTCACCTGGGCCAGCTCCGATCGATCGGGACAAGGGCTCGGCCCAACATCACACAGGTACCCAATTGGACCCTAACCTAGGAGCTTTGATTTTCTGACTTCAATCATGTCCTTGGGCAGTGAATGTGGTAACGGTAAAGGTTTAAATTAGATTAGGTGAGCATTTCTTAATTTTTTATTTTAAGAATACATTATTTTTCCAGTTACAAGGAAAGATGGTTTTCAATGTTCATTTTGTTGGATTTTGAGTTCCATTTCCCCCTCCCTCTCTTTCTTACCTCCCTCCCTCTCCCCAAGACAGTAACCCAACTGATACAGGTTATACATGTACCCTCATTTTAAAACCTATTTTTATATGAGCCATGTGGGAAAGAAAAATCAGAACCAAAGGGAAAAAGCACAAGAAAAACAACAACAACAAAGGTGAAAACGCTATGCTTAGATCCACATTCAGTCTCCATAGTTCTCTCTTCTGGATGCAGATGGCATTTTCCATCCCAAGTCTATTGGAATTGCCACATTGTTGAGAAGAGCCAAGTCCATCACAGTTGATCACCACATAATTTTGCTGTGACTGTGTTCTCCGGGTTTTGCTCACTTCACTCAACATTAGTTCATGTAAATCTTTTCAGACTTTTCGGAAGTCAGCCTGTTCTAGATAAGTATTTACCCTTCCTATTTTTCTATTATGTAAATTCCATAATAAATATATTTTTATATTAAATGATTTCTGTAATACAGCAGAAAGAACATTTCAGACCCAGAGGATTTCCATTGGAGTCCCAAGTCCACAAATTAAGGTATGTCTACTGTGCCAAAATAACTTGGATTTTTTCCCTTTTTGAATTAAAAAGTAGTTTGGCTAATCGACATTACTATAAAATCACAAATGCCTAGACATTTATGACATGTACCTTTGGAAGCTCCTGCAGCTTTCCTCATGGTTATGCCTTCACTAAATGGATGGCATCTCTCTCTCTTCCTCCCCCCTTCTCTGTTTTTCTCTCTCTCTCTCCACTCCTATTTTCTGCCTGTTTCTTTCTTCCCTCTTATCACTTGTCTGATCTCTCCTAAATCTCCTTTACTGATTGATCACCCAATCACTTGAAGGGGCTTCCCAAGATTCTTTTCTGATCCCTCTGCTCTAAACATTCTCATTTCCTATGAGTTCAATTATTATCTCTTTACCAATGCCTTTTAAATTTCTACCTGTAACCCCATTTTCTCTTTTGAGTCCCAGTTCTGACACATTTCCAACTTGGCAACTCAAACTCAGTTTGTCCAAAGCCTTAATCCCAAATCCACCTTCTTCTGTTACTATTGATTGTAGCTCCAATCACCAGTCTGACAGCCTCCTCTCTCCCCACAGCTCCTCAGCTAGCAACGTGATGTCCGGAAGGTAGGAAGCTTTGCGTCTCGGGCCCTGTCACCCCATTGCTCCCTGCTTATATGTAGTTACTCTGGTCTTCTTACTGTATTGCATACAAAATCCTTCATCTGCACCCTGGATGTCCCCTGTGCCTAGAATGCTTCCCTCGTCACCTCTGGCTTCCTCTAAGACACCCCAAACAGCCCTCTCCCTCCCACATACACCCTCAGATTACATCTACTCTGTGTCTTCTGTACATCACTATAGCGGTACGGGTGGTCCCCCTCATTAGAAAGAAAGCCCCTTGTGCACAGGCCCTATTTGTGCTTTTCCTGTGTCCTGGATGCTTAGTACAGTCACCGGCCCACAAAAAGTGCTCAGTAATGAACTATTGCTAGCTAGCACAGGGAGAACCAGGGGGTGATTTTTTGTAATTTGAGGACTGGCTCTCGATTCCTATCAAATCAGTCACTCCAAGGACCCAGCCCCGCTCTTGCTGATTTCCTGAGAGCTCAGAATACAAGTCCTGCCTGCAAGGAAACAGTGAGAGAACAGCTTCCAAGTTCAGAAAGGTTAAAAGATGCTTTCTGAAGATCTTATCTTGTTTCCTGAGGAAGGACGATGACCCAGAATTAATCCGTTATCAAGCGAGAGGCAACAGCACATGGGGGAAAGAGCTAGACACACGGGATGAAAGCTGGGTTCAAATTCCAAGTGAGTTCCAGGTTGGAGGGAACGTCAAAATCAACAAAATCAGCAGGGCTTGATGGATGCGGCAATAGGAACACCTGGTTCAAATCCAGTCTCGGATGGTTTTTAGTGGAGAGGGCCTGGACAAGTTAGCAGTTATGTATAAAATGGGGGACGGCCTGTCTCCTGGAGTTATGAAGAGCAAAGAACAGAAGTGCAAACTGTAAGGAAGTATGACCCACCATTTTACCCCTTGGGGCACTTGTAGCAAGAGTCCCTCTTCTACTCAGCCTTCCCCTCCCGATTCCCTTACAAAACTCAGCCTCCCATAAAGAATGAGATCATAAATAGATTAGAGGAACAGAGGATAGGCTACCTCTCAGACCTGTGGGGGAGGAAGGAATTTATGACCAGAGGAGAACTAGAGATCATTATTGATCACAAAATAGAAGATTTTGATTACATCAAACTAAAAAGTTTCTGTACAAACAATACTAATGTAAACAAGATTAGAAGGGAAGTAACAAATTGGGAAAATATTTTTATAGTTAAAGGTTCTGATAAAGGTCTCATTTCCAAAATATATAGAGAACTGACCCTAATTTATAAGAAATCAAGCCATTCTCCAATTGATAAATGGTCAAAGGATATGAACAGACAATTCTCAGATGATGAAATTGAAACTATTTCCACTCATATGAAAGAGAGTTCCAAATCATTACTGATCAGAGAAATGCAAATTAAGACAACTCTGAGATACCACTACACACCTGTCAGATTGACTAAGATGACAGGAACAAATAAGGATGAATGTTGGAGGGGATGTGGGAAAACTGGGACACTGATGCATTGTTGGTGGAGTTGTGAAAGAATCCAACCATTCTGGAGAGCAATTTGGAACTATGCCCCAAAAGTTATCAAACTGTGCATACCCTTTGACCCAGCATTGCTGCTATTGGGCTTATATCCCAAAGAAATACTGAGGAGGGGAAAGGGACCTGTATGTGCCAAAATGTTTGTGGCAGCTCTTTTTGTTGTAGCTAGAAACTGGAAAATGAATGGATATCCATCAATCGGAGAATGGTTGGGTAAATTATGGTATATGAAGGTTATGGAATATTATTGCTCTGTAAGAAATGACCAGCAGGAGGAATACAGAGAGGCTTGGAGAGACTTACATCAACTGATGCTGAGTGAAATGAATAGAACCAGAAGATCTCTGTACACTTCAATGCTGTATGAGGATGTATTCTGATGGAAGTGGAAATCTTCAACATAAAGAAGATCCAACTCACTTCCAGTGGATCAATGATGGACAGAAACAACTACACCCAGAGAAGGAACACTGGGAAGTGAATATAAATTGTTAGCACTACTGTCTATCTACCCAGGTTACTTATACCTTCGGAATCTAATACTTAATGTGCAACAAGAAAATTGGATTTACACACATATATTGTATCTAGGTTATACTGTAACACATGTAAAATGTATGGGATTGCCTGTCATCTAGGGGAGGGAGTAGAGGGAGGGAGGGGAAAATCTGGAAAAATGAATACAAGGGATAATGTTATAAAAAATTACTCATGCATATATACTGTCCAAAAAAAATGTATAATTATAAAATTAATTAAAAAAAAAAAAAAAAAACAAAACTCAGCCTCCCACCTCCTCCGTAGGAGACTTCTCTATAAATAATCCTGGTGGAAAGTACCACATGTGCCATATGTGCTATGCAATCTAAGTCTGAAAGAGACATTTTAAGGTGGGCATTTAATGAGTTCTGTTTGCCGGTGACAAGGCTACAGCTCATCTGACCCCTTTATTCTGTCATCTAAAATCCCCAAATCTCACAACGAGAAACAGGTTTGTGTCCCATGCACTCGTTCCTTTGTTTTAGCTGCGTCTAAGTCATTGGGGTTTTCTTGGCAGAGACGTTGGAATGGTTTGCCACTTCCTTCTCCAGCTCATTTTACAGATGAAGCAACTGAGGCAAATTGGGAGAAGCGACTTGCCCAAGATCATCAAACTAGTAAGTGTCTGAGGCTGGATTTGACCTCAGGAGGAAGAGCCTTCTGGAGTCTATCCACTGTGTCACCTAGCCGTCCAGCTTAAATATTAATAAGTGCCAATTTTACCCAGTCAGGCTCATATCATGATGATACCTAACCTGAACTTCTATCTTCCATCTTCCTTGAATTCAACAGGAAAGAAAATCATTAAGGAAACGGATGCAGGGCACTTTAGAATCCTGCAATCCCTCCCACTATCTCTATTAAGTAAGAAATGAAAGATCATAAGCGCACAAAGCACGGGATTGTCCCGTCAACCTGAAAGGCAGCTCAGAAGTGGAGGCCTACCGTTACAGAATGGCGCATGCATGGACTACTATAGCTGCCATGTTGGCTAGCTTCCCAGAGTGGTTTTCCTTTGTGGAGTAAAAGGGGAGAGTGCACATTTAGTAGGTGGGTGGCAGTATACATAGAAATGACATCCACAACAATAAACCTCTTTTAAAAATGAAATACAATTTCAAAAAAAGACTAGGATAAAAAGCAACTCTTCTACTCTGAATGACACAAAACATAGAATTATGCCTTGAAAACTTTACTTAAAATGTCTTTTTTTAAAAGCACCACTTAAAGCCAGAAACAGTCATTTCAGATGTTTTACCTAAAGATAGGAGCCAACAACTCTTTTCTTCTGGGAATTCAGAATAAGAGCTCTGCAAAAGAGTGTCCAGATGTGCTAGAAATTCAGCCTGGAGTGAATTTTTTATATGAGGACTGGGGAATAACAGGGGAGAAACATTTTATTAAAAATGGAAAAAGGTTATTGGCTGGATCCAGCTAACAGATCATCCTCCTCTTTCACCAACAATCTTAGAGCTGAAAGAGCAGCATCCAAATCTACTCTAGCTCTGGTAGACAGTGGGAGGTGGGGAGAGGGTGGACAGAAAAAGGGTATGATAATTTTCCAGTTGTGTTTCAATGGCTACCAGGATGGGGGGGGGGGCCCTTGAACCAAACAAATACGGTGTAAAGGTTGGAGATACCCGAATTGGCTCTTTTCCCCCCCGCCCTCGGGTGGCACTGGCTTAAGGAGGCAGAGAAGGTCAGAAGACTAAACTACCCCCAAATTCAATTTGTCCCAAGTATGAAAACATTTCAGCAGAAACAAAGGTTCTTGAGATACTCCCACAAGGCCTATCTGATGCCCCGCGTTTGGTATCTTTTGTAAATGTTGCTCCCAGAGGCACCAACAGGAAGATTCCTAAACTCTAATCATGGGATCAGAGACTTAGACCTGGAAGAGACCTTAGAAAGCATAAAACCCAAGCTTTTTATTTTGTAGAAAAAGGAAACTGAGGTTCAGGGAATGCAGTGACTTGTCCACCTGAACCCCAAGCCCATGACTTTACCTATTAGCCCACATTTCTTGGACTCAGCACCAATGACACATGTCATTTGCTATGACTAGTCCTAGCTAAATATAGAGAAGTCAGTCCCCAGAGGAGTGGCCACCCAGTTCCAAGAGACTTGTGATGCAGAGAGCCGTCTGCAATCAGAGAGAGGGTCGTGGGGACTGAATATGGATCGCAACTTAGTATATTCTCCTTTTTTTTTTTGTCATTGTTTGCTTGCTTTTTTATCTATTTTTTCCTTCCTTGATCTGATTTTTCTTGTGCAGCATGATAATTATACAAAGATGTATAGAAGAAATGCACATTTAATCTACATTGAATTATCTGGTGTCTAGGAGAGAGAGAGTGGAGGGAAAAGAGGGAGAAAAATTTGGAACAAGATTTTGCAAGAGTGAATGTTGAAAAGCATTTTTATATGTATTTTGAAAATAAAAAGCTATTATCATGAAAAAATAAAAAGAAAACAAGGGCAAAAAAAGAAAAAACCCATCTTTGCATGTATTTTGAAAATAAAAGCTATTATGGAAAAAAGGACAAAAAAGAAAAAAAAAACCTATCTTTGTATGTATTTTGAAAATAAAAAGCTATTATCATGAAAAAGGAAAAAGAAAACAAGGCCAAAAAAAGAAAAAAACCTATCTTTGCATGTATTTTGAAAATAAAAAGCTATTATTAAAAAGAAGAAGAAGGGTGGCCGCCAAGGGGGATAAAGCTCAGGGAGCCTTCTTATCAATGTCTGGGGTTTCCACAATCCACCGAGACAGAGTGTTAACTCTTTATAAATCTAAATACGATTTTTTGTTATTTTTTGTATTAGTGAGGAGATCAAAATTAAAGACTTGCCCAGGGTCACACAGCTAAGTGTCATGTGTCTGAGGCTACATTTGAACTCACAGCCTCCTGATTCCAGGATTAGTCTTCTATCTACTGCATCACCTGGCTGCCCATTAAATGTCAGTTGTTATTATTTTTATAGTTATCATCATTATTATTACTGTGAATAATAGTTATAATACAATGGAATATAATACAATGAAATATTATATAATACAATGGAATATTATATAATACAACGGAATATGATATAATATAATATAACTACTGGAGGGGGGAGAGGAGGGATAATCATATACTGGGAGGAAGCATAGTCCAGAGGATAGAGCACTCCCACTGGCTCTGTAGTCAGAAGATCTGAATTCAAATTCCACCAAATCATGACAAACTCAATCAAGCTCCCCCAGCCTCAGTTTCTTCATCTGTAAAGTAGTTGATTAAATGATCCCTTCCAGTTTCTGAGTCCCCAAATCCTACGTGACCTCTGAGGGTACTCCCCCCATCTTTGATAACGAGGATGAAATCTTGGCTCTTGGGAACTACAGGAGAACAAAGCCTTTTTCATGCAGACCCTACTTACTGCAAACTCGGTGATAGCCACGTTTACCTTTACACTCTCTCCAAACAAAAGCTCTGCTAGTCACACTCACGGCATAAATAGGATTACGGGAAGAATATTTAGGAGAACTGCTTTGAAAATACGCTCAGACACTTGAGAAGGGGGCAGCTGTACAGCTGCAGAGCCAATTACAAGTCACAGATCTATTCATGTGAATGTTTTCAGAGAAATGCTGTTAAGTAGAAAAAAACTTGCCAGTCCCATTCTAACAATTCAGTGAACGCAGATTAAAACTTTAAGGCCCCTCCCCCCATGAATATATCCAGCCACTGAATTAAGAAAAGTAAAAATGAGACATTCCAAAGCTGGCGGGGCCGTGGAGAAGCCGCGCCATTTGCTCAGTGCTGGTGGTATCTTTCTGGAGGGCAGTTTGTCCACATGTAACAAGAGCTACCCAGTGTGCATCCCCTTTGCTCCAGTTAATTCCACTGAATGCACCCCGAGGAAATAACACTCCCCACAAAGCAGCATGTACAAAGCAGCTCTGTTTGCCACAGCACAAAAGTTGGAACCAACCCAAAAGTCCAGTCCAGAATGGCGAGGCAAACTCCTGTGGATTAGCCCAACGGAATGCCTTGGAGTTTAAGAAATAAAATGATTAGTCTAGGTTTGGACTTTGTCAAAATATGGAACTCCGGAAAGTATGTCCTGAATTCAGGGGGAACTAACTAACCCTGCCCTGGACCTCCGATGATCGGTGACTCAGTGGGTGAAAAACCCACGTAGCCCATTCTATCTAGCCAGTTCCCAACCTTACACCGCTGCAATGGCAATCCTGCCCTACCACATGTGCCCCTCTCTTTCCACCTTCTTCTCTGAACACGACAATTCTAGAAAAGCGACATCCATCAATTGCTCATGGACCAAGTCACCATCCTTGTGACTCTACAGACTAAAATTTCCTTCCCTGACTTGGTTTCTCCTCAATGGATTATTTCTATGATTAGGATGTAAACTCCTTAAAAAGCAATCAATCAATAGACATTTATGAAGCACCTACTCTATACCAGGAACTATGCTCAGCAAAAGGGATAGAAAAAGAGAGAAAAACTGCCTCACTTTTAAATTTGTACACCCATCACATAAATGGTTAATTCATTGGGGGAATATAAAATTAGAAGGGAAAAAAACATAATCCAACAAAAGATGGTGATCCCCAAATTTCTGTACTGGGGTCTCTTCTGTTTTTCTCTCTTCCTTGGGGAATTTACCCTCTTCTGGGGATCCTCTATATTAGAGAACTCCCAAATAGATCCATCCAGTTCTTGTCCCTCTCCTGAACTCATCCCAAATTGCCAAAGGACTATGGGGAGGATGTAAGCTCTTCAGGGTAAGTATTGACTCCCTTTTGAATTTGTATCCCTAGCCCCTTCAGAACAGTTCCTGAATTGTTTCATGTGCCCTACATTCCAGCCAAAATGGCCTAGAGAAGAAACTGTCTTGTTCTTTTTATCTCCACACTCAAGCACAATCCCAGGCACACAGTAGGCACCCTATAAATGTCTGTTGCCTTTTGACGATCTATTTGACTCTGCGGATTGTTTCTCATCTCCATGCGTTTGTATAGACTGCCCATTTCCCCACAAAATTGTCTTTCTTTCCCAGGCTCAGCTCAGATGGCATTTCCTATGTGAAACCCTTCCAGATTCTTCCAGCTGAGAGTGTTCTCTCCCTTGTCAAATAATTCTAGAGAACAACTTTTTAAATTAAATTTTATTTTTATGAAGATTCATTTTCTCTCTCTTCTCTCTCTCCTGCCCCAATGAGAAAGCAAGAAAAATAAAACTGTCTTCCAAACATAAATAATCAAGTAAATCAGTTTCTCATACTGGTCATTCATGAAGATCCATTTTCTCTTTCTTCTCCCTCTCATACTCCAATGAGAATGCAAGAGAGAGAAATATAAGCTTCTTACAAACATAAATAATTAAGTAAATCAGTTTCTCGCATTGGTCATTCATGAAGATCCATTTTCTCTCTCTTCTCCCTCTTCTGCCCCAGTGAGAATGCAAGAAGAATAAAACCACTTTACAAACATAAATAATCAAATAAAACAATTTCTCGCATTGGTCATGCTCCACAAAATAGGCCCCATCCTCTGAGTGAATTTCTACCTGGGAGTAGACAGTTTGTTTTATTAGAAGTCCTCTGGAATTGTGGCTGTGTTGATCAGAATTCCTGGGTCTTTGAAAGTAGTTTGTGGTGTTTACAATACCGTTGTTGTCGACTAAATCGTTCCCCTTGTTCTGCTCACTTCACTCTGCACCCGTTCATACAAATCTTCCCACATTTCTCTGAAAGCATCTTTTCCAAAGCGCCGTACGTGGCCTCTCTCTCAACCCCCATTACTTCCTATCTTATATTTTGTCCTCAGTACAGTGTGGCCTTCCTCCAAAAGAATCTAAGATTCTGGAAGAAATGAAAAAGCCCTTGCTAAGTGCTCGTTGTGAGCCAAGCCTTATTTATGCTGTGCCGGGGATACAAATAAACAAAGCAAGCCCAGTGCCTGTCCTCCAGGAGCTTCCATTCTGATATGGGGAGACAACACCCAAAGGATCATTGCCTTTGTTACAGTTAACAGGAGCTACCTTGTAAATGTTAAATCAACAACTGAACCCAACTCGAAGAATACTTGAAGTCCCATCTTCCATCATTTGCCATAGGTAGACTTTGAGCAGGTCCCTTGACCTCAGTGGGCCTCAGTTTCCTTATTTGTAAACAGAGTCAATTAGATAAGATGGCTTCTCAGTTTCTACCCTGATTGCTATTAATATAAACAGCTTAGAATTCACAAGGTTATTTTACCTAACAGGGGCAGCTAAGTGGTGCAATGGGTAGAGCACCAGCCCTGAAGTCAGGAGGACCCGAGTTCAAATCTGTCTCAGACACTTAACACTTCTTAGCTGTGTGACCCTGGGCAAGTCACTTAACCCCAATTGCATGGGGGGGGGGGGAAGTGATCTAACACCTTAATCCAAAATGATGACGGCCTGTTTTTTTAAAAGACTGCATAATCCAGAAGAGCTTTCTCCTGTTGCCACATATTAATGAGGTTTTTCCTCGACTACATACACCCAGTACAAGGTACCCCCTCTGTGGATCATTATGGGTAGGCATAGTCAAGAGTGGTCCAAGAGGAGAAGAAAAAGAGAGCTGGCTATTTGTACTAGGGGAGGTCCTCCTTTTGCTGGTAAGATCCATAGTCTCATCCTCTTCAAAGGCTAGCCAATAACTTGATTAAAAAAAAAGAATAATAATAGCTTTTTTATTTTTCCAAATACATGCAAAGATAATTTTCAATATTCACCTTCACAAAAACTTGTGTTTCAATTTTTCCCCCTCCCCTCCACATCCTATATTCAATATAGGTTCAAAGTGCAATTCTTCTCAATGTATTTCCATATTTATCATTCTACATGAGAAAAATCAGCTCAAAAAGGGAAAAAATGAAAAAGAAAAAACAATTAAGCAAACAATAACCCCAAAGGTGAAAAGACTATGTGATCCTCTTTCAGTTCTTATAGTCCTGCTTGCAGATGGCTCTCTCCATCCAGAACTTTGACCCGGAAGCTTAAAGTCTTACCCCCTCCTGCCCCCTGCACCAGACTCTCCTCTGTTGGCCATGTAGCAAGCATGTTAGAGAAGAAGTACTCACGAGTCCCAGACCCACATCCCACACTCTCGGGGCTAACACCACTTGGCTTCCATCAATAAAACGCTGCTCTCCTCCCTTGGAGCTCACCCCTTTATAATACATTTGGAAAAGCAAAGCCATTTAGGAGAATATAAATCCTTGGGAAAAACAGGTTTAAGTACATCTGAAATGGGGCCAAGACAAGGTCATGTGTCCAATGTATAACATGAGACATGGGGGCTTAATTGTTGTTTTTCTACTATAGAGTTACCAAAAAAAAAAAAAAAAAGCAACCCTAGAGAAACAACAGTCCAGCCAGGTTCTTTTATCACAATGAAGAAGGATCCGCCCAAGGTGGTAGAGTGGAGTACCACAATCCCTTCTCCCTTCTCCCCATCCCCCGGCCGCTTCACCAAACTGATCACCTGACCTTTCCAGGCTTAACCTAACATACAAATGATCTGTCCATCCTGGCATCTGGCACAGCTATTAAATGGCATCGCTAGCCGACCAGTGTGAACTTCTGAGGCTCAGCCTTAGCAAGTAAAGGCAGCACAGCATCATGGTATTACCCACACTGGGCCTGGAGTTCAAATCCAGCCTCAGCTACTGATCACCTGCAGGATACTGGGCAATTTCACTTTTTTGTCTGCCTCAGTTTCCTATTCTGTCAAATAAAAGGGTGAGATCCAATGCTCTCTTAGATTTCTCCCAGTTCTAAATTCTTGACCCAATCATCTGTTACATGCTCTAGGTGAGGAGAAAGAATATGGATTCTCCTGTACTGGATGGTCAAGTTGACCCTCACCAGACACCACTTCTACCATGGTTGTAAGACCTACTTAAGGAAGGTATCTGACAGTTGCTTTAAACCCTCATTCCGTCTACACTACACTTGCACCTTATCAGCCAAGTTTCCAGACTCATGATGGTGGGAGGGACCTCAGACAACAGTTATCCAACCTCCACATCATGGCTGAGGAAAGCGAGGTACAAAGATGGAGACTCGGGCCATCCAGTAGGTTGCTTGGTGGGGATCTGAACACTGACTTCTGGCCCCACATTCAGGGCTCTTTATAGGCTGAGCCACAGAATCATGAATTTTGCTATTGGACCCAGATGGTTCTGGAGAAGAGAGTGAGGGAGGCGACCTTACCCAGCCTTCTCTCCCTCAAACCCAACTCAGTTGCAGGGCATGGCGTCACCTCTCCTCTTCAAGATCCTCTTCCAGAATGAAGGACAAACAATACAGAATCATCTAGCCAGGACATTCTCTGTGCTATGTTCAGCTCTGCTACAGGCACAGATACGAAGAAGCCTTGGTCCTTGCCTTCAAGATAGTCACCACTTCATTATGACCGGCCGCCCTCTGCTTGGGTGCCTGAGCCTTTCTCATCCCTGCAGGCAGACTGACTCCACCTGACCCATCACTCTCTGATCTTTTCCAATGTCCTGCCTCCTTCATTCCATGAGACTCTAGACACATCTGTGTTTTCCATCCTCACAAACCCTCCCTTGCCGTACCATCCCCTCAATCATTCTGTCTCCTGCCTTTCAATGCTGAACTCAGAAGCAGCTACTACTCTTGTGGTGTCCGGATACCTCCTCTCTTCCTCACTCCTCAAAGACCCCTGTGCAAATTGCCACCTGGTCTTATCACTCACCTCAAGTGATTTATAACCTTCCCAATAATCCGGGCTCGTCCTATTTCTGCTCAAAAATCATCAGGGAGTCCTCCCTGCCTATGGATGGGTGTGCAAAGTCCTTTGCCTGGCGTTCAGAGCCCTCCAATGTGGCACTGGGAACCCCTACAATCTGGCACTCCTCTATCCTTCCAGCTAGACTACATGTTACTCTCTTTTCCAAACTGGACCAGTCCAGGTGCAATGCTTATGTGTCATTTCCAATACCTAGAAGGATCTACCTCTCCTACTCTTGGTCTGTTCCATTCTGACCCACCTTTTAAAGGCCAAAGCAAATATACCACCTTGATTTTCTTCAGTGCATCCCCCAAATTAGAAAGGCAGGTGGAATCTTCCAGCATGTGTGCTCTCTATTGCCTTTCCATTTCATCTTGTTTTATCGCACATCAATATTGTCCCCTTTAAGTTGCATCCTAGTAGAGAGAGGAGGGGCTGAGAACTCTTGCAGCTAGAGTTTCTGGCCTGAAACTTCACTCTGAGTCATGTGGTGTATTCTAATCCCCCCTGCCTCTCCTCAGCCATGGTATCCTCATCTGGGGGGGGAAGTAACCCTGGCAGAAATAATACCTTCCCTCGGAGACATGTCATGAAGATAATCTAGGTAACACATGCAAAGGGCACTGAGTGACCTAAGGAACTAGAGCTTATCTGTACAAACACCAAATATTCATCTCTATTTTTTTAAAAAAGGACGCGCCACTTTCGGGCCTTTTGGCTAGAAGTTGAAGATTCAGGCTCACAATAGGCTTGGAAGCTTAAAAAAAAAGAAGCTTGTGATGTTTTTCCCCCATAGTTCATACCTTCCTAGGGCAACATCCCAAAGTCCATTTTGAAAATGGAATTCAGAATAAGGCAGAACTCTAGAGGACGTCATCATGGAGAGTCTGGGCTGCTTGGAAAGTAACAAAGGATGATGAGTTTGGTCCAAGACTTCCTTTGGCTAGATCACACCATCGTTCCCCACTTCTGCCCCATTGACAGTTCTGGGAAAAAAAATGAACTCTTGAGAGGTCAACATCCACAAGTGAAGCTTGTCATTTACAGATCACGTCCCTTCATCCCTATCAGCCCACTCTCTGATTTAAGATGGCCACTTCATATGGTGAAAATGCATTCAGGAGTTCCCTTGCTACTCACAGCGACTTTCCTGAAATCAGACACTTTTGCCCCAGACCAGAAGATTGAAGCGATTTGAAATGAAAATATTTCCTGTCCCCTCGCTGCCAGTTTCTGTTCCCAGAGTGATCTAACAGATGACATCCAGTACAATAAATTCTTTTATTAACCATAAATTTGAGACTGCTTTAGGGATTTGGAGTGTTCAGTTTCATGCTGAAAAAATGTAATGTTATCCACAGACCATCAGCGGGCAACAAAAACAGAGGCACAGGTTAGGGGGCTTTGATCAAATCATAGCAAAAGAGAAAAAAAAAAAAAAACAAAACCAAAAAACATCTTTTGCTTTAAAATAGTCTTTGCAATCAAGGCACTTTTCCTCCCAGAGAGCACTACAAAAGTTTCATCATTTGTCTCCAAGAGCTTGATTTTTTTTGCCCCAAGAAAAAACTTCTTTGACTCCCTCCCTAAGCACAGGTTTTTCTGCTCATGGGAAGTTTGGTTAAACATACAGGAAGCTGGGATTGTGGCAAGCCTGGGGGACCTTCAAAATTCAAATGTTAAGATTAAAAGTCTAAACCAAATTCCATGCTTCTTTAGCCAACACTGCTTGACTTCCTTTAATTACAACCAAAACGTAAAAGCCCCAAATTAATCCTCCACTATTGAACAAAAGATATAGTCTATTCATACTACATCTTTGAGAACCTCCCTCTTAGTGGAAATCTGCAGATTGCAGTGGAGAGAGTGTCAGAGCTCTTCCCCTTCCCCTCAAATAAAAGCTGCTATTAAAACAGGCATCTCTCTGACCTTAGTAGAAATTATTATTATTATTATTATCTCAAACAGAGTAGCCTTAAGAGAATCAACAAACAAAACCTTCCAACCCAGTTATCACTTTCTCAGAAAGTCTCCAGGCACTGTGACCACTGTCAAATTTGCATACAATGACAATTCGCCATTCTTGCAAGGAGGCAAAATCCACACAAAACTAGAAGACTGAAGTATAGAAGATGCTTTCTGGTCTCATCTTATCTGGCTGCGGATCAAAATCTCAATATATTTGGTGCCAGAAAAGAAAAAAGGAAAGTTGAGTCTTTGCAGTTCATTCTCGGGGTGCTGAAAGTCCCCCTAGGAAATCTCTGCGTGAGATTTCACGGCCAGTGGTCCCGGATCAAAAAAGGAACTGAAGAGTGAATGGCACAGTCCCGGAATTATTTTTTACAAATGCAGCTCTTGCCCTAGCCTAAGCCCCAAGGACTTGCATTTTCCCTTAACTTATGAATAAAAGATAAGAGGCTTTGTTTCCCTGGGTTTGCCTGGTGTGGTGTAAGAATAACAACTTGTCACTTGTTGACATTTTAACTTACTCTCCTTTGCCTCCCCCCACTCCCATCAGCAGCATTAATTTTACTTTATTTCTGGGCATTTAAATCCTGCAAAAAAAAAAAAAAAAAAAAAAAAAAAAAAAAAGAGAGAGAGAGAGAGAGAGAGAGAGAGAGAGAGAGAGAGAGAGAGAGAGAGAGAGAGAGAGAGAGAGAGAGAGAGAGAGAGAAAAGACAGAAATCCAGAGCAACCTCACTTCAATTAATAAAAGGGTTGCTAGAAAGGGCTCCTGGAAAATCAACTAATTTAATAGATAATGCCAAAGCCAAGGAAGCAGAAAGGTAGGGGTGGACCTGTTTTAACTCAAGGGGAAGGACTTCTACTGTCCTAAAAACTTTTGCTCATTGGAAAGAAATGTTTGATTTCAGCCATAGCACTGGCAGAGGACAGACACAAGGCACTGTTCAATAAAGAGTTCAGGCAGAACTGCATTCCAAGCCCCAGAGGGTGAAAAGTTGACAACTGTTTGGAACAATCCTGCATTCTTGATTTCCTCCTAATTTCTAGAAGGTACCAAGGACTTTTGAATAATCTTTAAAAGAGGAGATTAGGGATCAGCAGGGCAGCTCTAATGCAAGGCTGTACTTTCTGAAAGCTTTCAATAAGAAAAAAAGAAAAGGTTTAATAAAAAAAAAAATGCCTATTAATAGCAACACACACACACACACACACAAAATGGACAAATTGCCTGGCTCTAAATAATGCTGAAAGATTAGATGGGCTCCATGTTAATAATAAGCACAAAAGCCATCTTTTCTAATGAATACAAAGATTGCTCTGATGTTTGTTACCTAGGATGAAGACTTCTACAACAGAAATGCACTGAACAATCCCTTGTACCAGAAATACCCTATTTAAAAAGCTGGAGTGAGACTGTGTTGAAGATCTAAGATCAGGTGACTGTTACCATATCAATCTTTTTAAAATTACCTTTAAAATATCATCCTTCCTCAGCCCCATTCCCTTCTCCCTTCTCCCTCCTCTTGAAAAACTTCATTCAAATTTTTTATGTAAATCTTGAGAAACCTGGAAAAGGGGAGGGGAGGGAGAGGATGAATTTTAAAATGCAGAGATATTAGAAAGGAATAAAAAAGAGAGTTACTTAAGGGAAAATCGATGGGATTTGGCCCCCTGTCTAATGGCAGGCCAGAACAGAGCCTTACAAGGGATTTGCACCCTGGATCACCTGGGGCATGTTGGAGGCTGGGAACCGCCAAAGCCTTCCTCTATACAAAGGCACAAACCAGCAGACCATAACCAGATGTTACATTTTCTTTGCTTAATTTCTGTAAAACTCCATGACCTCCCTTCTCCAATTAAAAAAGCAATACCAGGTTTTTTTGTGTGTCAGAGTTTTGTTGTTGTTGTGGGGTTTTTTTAAGCCACAGGAGCTATCTTTAGTGAAGCTTCTAAGGATTTTCATTAATTCATAGTCAGCCAACCAGGACCTTTCCCACAGTCTTCTACAAAAAAGTCAGAGAAGTCACTGATTGCTTGGTTGGATCTGAATATGATCACAAGTCAGATCAGAAATATCTCCTTCCTCCCACAGGGAGGTGAGAAATTAAAAATCAAAGTTGTCCAAGCAAGGCTGGCTGAGCAAATGGATGCCTGGATGCCTGCGTTGCCCACACCCCGGCAAATCCCAGGCTACGAAACAAAGCTAGGGGCCATCTTTGGTTTTTATGTCTGAAATAGATGACGCTGTTGTTCAGTCATTTTTCAGCAGCGTCCAACTCTTCGTGACCCCATTTGGGGTCTCCTTATCAAAGATATGGAATGGTTTGAGGTTTCCTTCTTCAGCTCATTTTACAGATGAGGAAACTGAGGCAAACAGGGAAAGGTGACTGGCCCAGGGTCCCACAGCTAGTAAGTGTCTGAGGCCACATTTGAACTCAGGACAATGAGCCTTCCTGCCTCTAGATCTGGTTCTTTATCCATTGTACCTCCTGGCTGCTTCAAAAAAAATGGATGATTCTTGGGCCAAAATGATCGAATTGTTTTCTGGTGAATCATGGCAATGTTCCATCTGATGCATTAGTATCAAGAACATCGATGCTCAAGGAACACTGAGTCTACTTTAGAAAATTATGTTGCCTCGTTAAAGAACAGTCATCTATAACAGAGCTGTAACCAGGGGAAGGCGACTGCACCTTTGGATTAGGGTGCTAACAGAGAAGGGGGCACATTTCCTTCCAATGAAAGGAAGGGAGTCCATGCCCTGATAAGATACATGCACATATCTTACTCGTTTCAGACATTCAATTAATTAGCTAAGGATTTTCTATGTACCCCTGTTATCTCCAATAGTCCTCTTTCTACTCTTGTGATTAGGAAAGGCAATAGCTGCTGCCTGATTTCTGTTCAAACAACAATGCTGCCTGATTTCTATTCAAACAACAAGAAGTGGATTTCCCCAGGGTCAGGAATCCCTAGTTACAGCAGCGAACAGCATGCCCAGCAGCCGTCCACATTTTGATATTCTTAGATCTTGGCAGTAAATATTATGTAAGGATTACAGGATCACAGAACCAAGCAAGAAAGAGATCCCAGCCAACCCTCTGATCCAAGCCTCTCACTTTCCAGAGGAGGAAACTGAGGTACCTCAAAGGTCCTACAGATAAGGTCCTCTCACTTCAGAGTCAGCATTCTTTCCATTGTAACTATACTGCCAAGAGGTTCAAGAAGCAATGATACCTCTCAGAAACCATCAGAACAGAAACCTGGATGGAACATCAAGTCCTTCACTCTTCCCTACACACACACACACACACACACACACACACACACACACACACTCTATTAACTTTCAGAAATCCAAGCAATAATTCTAATATTTTAAGAGGCAGTTGAGGTTGTTTGCTCTTGTATTATTAATTATTAAGTTTAATATTAAATATTAATAATGAATATAATAATATTAAATAAATTGTTAAATATTAGATAGTTTTAAAAACCTTCTTCTCTCTTCATCATCACATCCCTCCTTCTGCCACTAAATCTCCAGGCTAGGCTCTTGATTTCAGAATAGGGCCAAAGTCATTAGTCTAATCCTAGTCTTAATTTGAAACAATGGAAACATGCATTTAAGGGGCTGCCCTATGCAAGGCCCTGAGTTTGAAAGAGAAAATAAAATATAATCCTGCTCTCAAGGAGCTCAAGGTCTAAAAGAGAGAAATGTATTAGCATTATATTTCATGGATAATTATAATCTGAAACAATGGGCATTTATTAGGGTCCTCTGGGCCAGGTATCATTCAAGGCACTAATATAAAGATAAAAATGAGCTATTCTCTGCCTTCAAGGAATTTATTCTCTTGGGGATGCTGAGAGAATAACTTGCAAGCAAATCAGCAAGCATTTATTATGCACTTACTATTTACAGACCCTGATCTGAATACAAAGATCAAATGAACTAGTCCCAGCCCTCAAAAAGCTTCCATTCTATTAGGGGAGATAACAAGAAGAGACAAAAGTACATACCAGATAAAGTGAGATGAAGGAAAGAAGAGCACTTGTCAATAGAAGGGGGAGGGGGGAGGTGTTGTGGAGCAAAGTTCTGAAGGAACTGAGGAATCCTAAATAGGGAGAAGGCCAGATCTTTGGTATGGGGAAATTGAGGCACAATATAGATTACTCTCAGTTAGAAGTTTCCTGAGAATGGGCCTCTTGAAGAATGAGGCAAATGGGTAAGACTGGAAGAAATGGGGCTAGTTGAGGGAATCTGGGACCTGTGACAACTTTCCGAAGCCTCCTTCAGTCCCCCTACATTCTACCTATTCCATGAGCTATTTTATTTGAGTATTTCATCTTCCCCAGTGCCTGGCATATAGCCTGTGCATGAATTCATCTATTTAATGAATCCATGATGATGGATTCTCCTTCTACCTCCTTCCCCCCAGTTCTGTCCATGGTTTTCACCTTCTACTCTCGTCTTCTCCCCAATCCTATACCTAGAACTATCACTTATCCCAGGCACTCCTTTCCATCTGTTTGCTGAATATCTCCATGGGAGGATCATAGCTCCTCAAAATTCAACACATCCCAAACAACTCATTTATCATTTCCCCTTCCCTTCCACTTCTTTCATTTTGGTAACGACCACACCATATCCCCAGTGTGGCTACAGTTCTAGAGTCAACTTTGTTTTTTCCTCTCTCAAATACCTAGGCTCCCAGAATCTCATCAATATCCCATCTCACCATGAATAATTTATATTCCACCTAATATTTATGTAACACTTTCCATATATGATCTCATTTGATCTTCACAGAAGCCCTGCGAGTATTAATTTTATAAATGAATAAACTGAGGCATACAGAGAAGTGACCTGTCCAAAGTCACACAACTAAGGTTGAATATGAAGCCTACAATCTTTTTCATCATTACTCTCTTCTTTGCTGACTAGTCAATAATTAACTCCAACAGTAGGATGCCGAATACATTCATGAAAACAACAGCATTTCTGTTATTAACAAAAACCAAGAAAAAGAAGAGAACTACCACTGAAAATAATGAAGTTCATTAACTCTCTGGGGATGACCCACTCAAGACGTGCAGAAAACTAGGAGATCATTATACACTTCAACAATGATACTGTATGAGGATGTATTCTGATGGAAGTGGAAATCTTCAACATAGAGAAGAGCTAATCTAATTCCAATGGATCAATGATGGACAGAATCAGCTACACCCAGAGAAGGAACACTGGGAAATGAGTGTAAACTGTGAACATTGTTTTTGTTTGTTTTTTGTTTTTCTTCCCAGATTATTTTTAGCTTCCGAATACAATTCTTCCTTTGCAACAACCACCACCACAAAATTCGGCTCTGCACATATATATTGTACCAAGCATATACTATAAGATATTTAATATGGATGGGAATGCCTGCCATCTAGGGGAGGGGTTGGAGGAAAGGAGGGGAAAATTTGGAACAGAAGGGAGTACAAGGGATAATGTTGTAAAAAAAAAAAAAAAAAAAAAAAAAAAAAAAAAAAAAAAAAAAAATTACCTATGCATATGTACTGTCAAAAAATTTTTATAATTATAAAATTAATTTTAAAAAAAGACGTACAGAAGACTTTAGAATGATCATGGGATTTGAAATAAAATTTGAAATAAAAAGATTTGCATTTGAATCACAAGATCTAGTTAAATGGCTTTGTTTCTCCAAGCTTTGATTTCCTTATTATTAACATGACAAAGTTGGATTAGACAGACCTTGAGGTCCCTTCCATTTTTAACTCCCCAGTTCCAGGTTGTTTATTTTTTAGCATCACCACATAATCTTCCCAATACACGAGCAAGGACTTCCTCACTCCTCTACTCAAATACTTTTCAGCCTCTCTCCATTGCCTGTCACAGAGTATAAACCCTAGTCCTCCAATCCTTGGAGCTCAAGCAGGCTCTTCATTCAGTTCAGGATGCCTTATTTTAGGAAGGTCTTGGATGGGCTGGGAGCAAACAAAAAGTAGTTGGGCAAGCCAAGGACCTGTGGCTAAACCACATTTGAATGGGTTGAAGAAACTGAGGGAACTGAAGCTGGAATAAAGAAGGTTCAAGGGTGTCCCCCATAGCTGGTTAGAAGTATGTGAAGTGTCTTCTCAAGGAAAAGGGATTAGGGTTGATCAGTTTGGCCCCAGAGGGCAGGACAAGCTGCAAGCTAGGGTTTTATGTCAGGAAACAACTTCCTAACAATTCCAGCTGCCCAGAGAGTGGGATGGACTGCCCTCCTCAGAAGGGGGGAGCTTCCCTCTCCGGGGAGGTCTTTAAGACAAGGCTTGTCAAGCTCTTTGTGTCTTGTGTCACCACCAGCCCCATCCCCCACTTGACTTGTAAATGCCATGAAGTAAACAATGGGCCTGATCAAATTTTCTGTCTCCCTCAGACTTTAGGATAACTTGGAAAAAAGTTTATTGAAATGAATTGTAAACTTATGAGCGATTACAGCCTCTGACAATAGCATTTTTCAATATGGATGCCTTGGATCTTTCCAGAGGGATGGCTCTCCAGGCTCAGAAGGCTGTTTGGGGTTTTGTTTGTTTTTATCCTTGGGGACTTCTAGCATAAACCATGATACTATGTGTGGTCCATGCGAGGTGACTACCTTGCTGAAACAAGACCCCTGGGCATGGCCCAGCAGAAAGAGAGACTTCAGTTCAGATTCTCACTGATGCTTACCTGCTGTATGGGTTTGGGCCTCTCAAAAGTGAGGGGGTCCATCTAGAGGGCCTCATGGGGCCCCTTTCAGCTGGAGAGCACAAAACCCTCAAGGGATCAGGTCTCCTTGGAGTTTTTTTTTTTCCTGAATGACTGCCCCCCCCCTTACCCAGAATCACCTCAGATAAAATTTCACCTTGCCTTTTCTGTTCCTTCTTAATGCCAGTGCCTTCTTTCTGAGATTTCCTTTTCCCAACTCTGTCTATATCTTATAAGCCCACAGCTCATTATCTCTCCCAAGACAATGGGAGCCCTGGGAGGGCAGGGAAGGTAATCTTTACCTTTTTTGTTTGTTTGTTTCCCTAGTAATTAGCATGGTTCCAAAAACAAGGAGTTATCTAAATACTATAAATAAGTTAAAATTTGGAGAAACTACGTGGTGGAGAGCACATTGGATTTGGAGTTCAGAAGATCTGAGTTCAAATTCTACTGCATTCATGTCATCCTGGGTGCCTTTGTTTTCTAATCTCTCCCACTAGATAGTTCCTTACATCTAAATCTATGACCCACTGAGGCAGGAAGACCTCAGATGCAGCCTCTGAAACTCACTCTCTGTTTAAGTGACCCAACTATTCAAAGTTGAAATTTCCTCATCTGTCCAAAGAGGGTTAATCCCTATAGCTCCGACCTCCCTGCTGTGGTGGGCTTATCTGTGCGATGATAAAAGCCCTTTGCAAACATTAAATTGCTAAACAAAAGCCAGTTGTTGTTCTTTACTTCCGGGCCTCTGGGTTCCCTCAGCCTAAAGCAAACATGTTGGTTTATTAAAGAAACACACTTTGGAGACGTGTCACTGATTCTCAAGGCCTCCGTCCCATTGTCCTAAAAGGAGGCGGAGAAAAGTTTCAGGCAGTCAGTCCCACGAGGATGCTGCCTCGGAAGTGCATCTGGCCGTAATGCAAAGGAAAATCTAGTTTGGACTTTTGGGTTGTTTGGGTTTAAACATTTGGTCTTGATTGCACAATATTTTCCTCGGATAAAGGGAGGATTGTTCCAGGGGAGGAGACCAGGAATCACCTGGACAGATTAAAGTCCTGGGGAAATGGTTTCTAGTCCATATGGTCCTTTTAAATAAAATACCAGTCTTCATTCCAGAAGCATTCAAGGAAATCCTCTTTTTATTCTAACAAACTCTCACAAACTGAAAAATGGAAAGGGGGTCCATCATTTCAGATTGGAAACTTAATGGAAATGAACTACACCTCTAAAAAATTTAATTCAAGGGAGAAATAAAGTGCAAACACCAACACCTGGAGAAAGGCTTAAGCCTGATTGGGGGTAGAGGAAAGGATAAACTGCATTTTCACTTTTAAGGGGTTATATTTAAATTCTAATCCTGGGTGATTTCAAAGGAATTCATTTTAAGTGTGAAAGGTAAATATCAATCAAAACATTTTAATTAAAGCGAAGAATTTTTGAGTCCCCTTAAACACAGATACACACCAGTATTTCATTGTTCTGTGAGTTCTAATTAGTTTATCAACAATGTTATAATTTTAAGGGGAAGCAGCACCCTGCTACACTATCTGCCACTGCAAAAAAAAAAAAGGAAAAAGAAAAGTTACACTTTGTCTAATTTCACTGAAAATAGACTCCCTTCCTTCAGACTTTTAAAGAAGTTTTAAAGCAGCTGTTAAACTGTTAAATAGAAGGGCTATTTCTGAACTCTTAAGATTATTTCAAATTAAACTGGGTTTCTGAGATATATGCAGCAAATGTAGTTTTAATTTAGTCTAATGAATCAGAAAAAAAAAAAAGTACCAGGAAATTTCAGGTTTAGAGGCGAATTAAGCATTTACATCAAACCTTTCTTTTTACCATCTTTCAAATGATTTATTAGAAGAGACAGCTGGTACCTATTAAGTACCCCTTTTAAAAGTTGCACCTTTAATTAGCTAACATTTACATTCCCCCAACTTTACCAAGGAATGAGATTAATTGGCATTGCTAAGAAAAAAGAAGCCACTTTTTTATTCAAGTTTTTTTTTTTTAATCAATCGCATCAGTAGTCCAAAAACATTAAAAAAAATCTTTCTCCTTAAGAAATTATAGTCATTAAGTTGTTCAGGCCCCCACCAGAAAATAGCAAAGCAAGGGTTTGGGGGTTACATTTTCAGCCTAGTTATTATGTTTTTGAAGTTTCCTGCCTAGTGTTCTGATCTGTGGGCATTTAAGAAAACATACCCTGGGGAAGGATAAAGAGTATCATCTGGTCTGTGATTTTCTTAGTAACCTTTAAGTAAGAAAGACCTGCAATCCTAACTGGATACTAGAGGTAATAATAAGCAGATGAAACTTACAAGTAAACAGACCTCAGAACTCCATGAAATGTACCAGGAAGGAAGCTTAAATTTCAGATGAAATTTACAAGTAAACAAAGCTGACTGGAGGAAAATGACATTTCAGCCCTTCCTAACCAAGTGAGAAAACCTCATTTGGGAAAGTTTTTATTCATAGAAATTCAATGAGCTCAAAGAAATATTTAGGGGGGGGGGGAACACCAAACAAAAAATTGCACTGGCTTGGTTACATATCCCTTTACTATAAAAACAGATCTTCACGCCCATATTTTCTATTTCCAAGGGTCCAGCAGGGGGAATTTTGAGGAGGATCCCAAGTCACATCCAAACATTGACACTTCACTTTAACTTGTCCCCTTGCTCTAACTTTAAACTGCACTAAAGAAGCTCTCTTTAAATAGGCTATGACTACTCCAGAGCTTGTTTCTTTTCAATCAGTTAGTGTCCCTGCAGTGTTTAGAGTGGCAGAGGGGAAGTGGCCTGTGGTTAAACAGAGGAAATACCAAGGAATTTTAATAGAGCAAATAGTCTCTTTACTTCCTACAGGGTAGGACTTCAAAGACAACCCTGCCCCAGAGGAGACAATGTGTTACAGGGGCCATCAGTCACTTAATAGTATGTCAAGTCTATTCAAAACTTACACGGAAGCCAAGATAAATACAACACAAGGAAGACAATATCCAAACGGGTCAGGCCAGTTAAGCTTGCTAGAAACGGAAAAGCTGGGCCATCGGAAACACATCAACTGCTCCCAACTGTTTGTTTAGGAAAGGAGACCCTTAAAAGTTTATGAGAGACTTAAAACTGAAAAGATCTTCAGCCATCTGTGGTTAGCAAAGAGAGAGGCTGACAGCACGAGGCTAAACCTTAGGGAATCAGGACAACACTTTCAGGGTGGAAAGATTCACTAAGTTGGATTTTTAAAAATGGTGTTTGGGGGAAAACAGCCAGAACCCAGCTTTGTGAGGGTCACGGGACTGGCTCTGCTTGGCCCCGGAGACAACATCAGGAACAAGGAATGGAAATTGTAAAAAGACAGGCTTAGGCTGGACATTAGGGGGAAACTTGCTAACAATTAGACTCTGCAAAAGCGGACTGGGTAGATTCAGGAGGTGGCTGGTGTCCAAGCAATGGATCTCCTCAGGGTTGAGTTAGTTGGCCTAGGTCTTTGGACAGCCTTCTGACTCTGCAACTGTCCACTTAGCAGTTCTTGAAAGCAAGACTGCCAAAATAACTGTATGGATATGTATACATATATTGTATTTAACATATAATTTAACATATTTAACATGTATGGGACTACCTACCATTTAGGGGAGGGGGTGGGGGGAAGGAAGAGAAAAGTTGGAACTAAAGGTTTTGCAAAGGTCAGTGCAAATGACCCATGCATATGTCTTATAAATAAAAAGCTATAATAATAATAAAAAGAAAAGAAAACAAGACTGCCAGAATTTCTTAATGGCCAGTAATCAGTCCATCAATGCAAGGGAGATGATGGGCCAAGAAGCAGTCATAAAAGTGGCCTCAGCAACAAGGCCATGGGTATATAATATGCAAAGGTTTGGGTGAGATAGGAATATTACAAACAATGGAGACTTAGAATTATAGTGCCACTAAAAATTAAATAAAACAATTAGGTTAAAAAAAAAAAAAGGCATCTGCAGGCAAATTCCAGCCTATAAAAATCTTCACTTCCTCACGTTAAGGAGCCCATAGGACTCCTGTGGGAAAAGGGGCTGAAAGAGGGGGACTGGAGGGCCCCTCCCAGCTCTAGAATGCTAAGCCTCTAGTAATGGGTTCTTTTTAGGATTCTGACTCTTAGGAATTTCTCTCCTTTGCAGACCTTTTCAAAGAAAAAAGAGTGGGGCTGCTAGGAATAGGTGAAGGGGGAGAAGACCACTGGGATGGTGGCTGAAAGGGGAAAGACCAGCAGGAAAGTGTCAATGCATGCAGCAGAATCATGCCCTGGAAATGTGCCCAGAGGCACCAAGGCAGCTTTCACAGCCGTCCAGAAGGGGGGACACCAGGCAGCCTGCTGGCAGCTAGCGTGGCAAAAACACTTGTTTACCCGGCTCAAAGAACCAAATGTCTGCTGTAGAGAGATGAGCTTTCAGTGAATGAAAACAAACCCAATTCAAAACTGAATAAAATTCCTCTGGGCCTCCGGCCAAGACACTATTCTTGGGCTAGACTTTTATCAAGTGCCCTAAAGTTTAACCAGCTGGAACTTGGTTTTTGTTTAAAGTGCCATCTTAGTTCCCAACCTCTGAAAAAGAAGCATTTTTGCTTTCAAATGAGAAATTGGGATTTCACCAAAAAGATGGATATCTTTAGCTTAATTATTTTTCCTAGGACGGCGAAGTGGAAAGAGTGTAATGAGGGTGGGAGGCAGACTTGGATTCAAATCCTGATTCTACTCCTTGCTACACACTGTAAGCCCAGGCAAGCCACTTAACCTCACTTGGACTCAGTTTCTTCATCTGTAAAATGGAGGGATTGGATTAGATGATCTTTGAGATCCATTTCAGCTCCATCACCCAATCAATCAAAAAACATTTATTAAGCACTTTCCATATGCCAAGCACTGTGCTGAGAGCTGAGGATCCAAAAAGAGGCAAAAGATAAATCTCCAATCTACTGGGAGGAAACAATATGCAAACAAAAACAAATGAAGCGAGCTCTCCGTAGGACATATAGGAAATAATGAACAAGGAAGGCACTCGAATTAAGAAGGAAACAGGGAAGGCTTCCAGTTAAAGATGGAACTTAAAAGGAAGGCAAGAAGGACATTAGTCAGATCAGAGGAGGAAACTCTGTGCAGGCTTGGAGGATGGCCAAAGAAATCTCCTGGAGCTGAGATGGAGTGTCTCATTTGTGGGAGGCCAGTGGTCACTGGATCAGAGAGTACCCATCAAGGAGTAAAGTGTAAGATGATTGAAATGGTAGGAGAAGGCTGGGATGTGAAGGACTCTGAATACCAAGCAGCATTTTGTTTTTTAATCCTGGAGGCAAGAGAGAGCTACTGAAGTTTAATGAGTGAGGGGGAGAAGGTGTGACGTGGTCAGACACTCACTTTAGCAGCAGGATAAAGTGGAGGGGGAAGACTTGGGGCAGGCAGCTCACCTGCAAATAGTCCAGGTTTGAGGTGATGAAGGTCTGCGCCCACAATAGCAGTGTTGGAGTAGAGAAGGGGTGTATTTGAGAGATGTTGTGATGATGAAAACAATAGACTTCAGCATGAGATTGAGTGGGCGCGTGAGAGAGATGGAGGAATCCAGAATGTGCACCTGAGGGGCTGGGAGGATGGTGATGACCTTTAGAGTTACAGGGAAGGGAAGAGGAAGAGAGAGGTTAGGGGAAATCTCATGAGTTCAGTTTGGGGCATATTGAGTTGAATATGTCTACTGGACTTCCAATTCAAGATGGTTGAGAGACGAGTAGAGAGACTGGGGCGGGAAAGGTAGATTTGAGAATCATCAATATAGAGATGGTCAAATTCATGAATGCTAATGAGAAGTAGTGGGAGGGAGGGGACAGAGGGAAAAGAGAAAAGAGCCCAGGACAGGACTCTCAGAGACATCCAGGGTTAGAGATACGATCTGGAGGAGGATCCAGTAAAGGAGACAGAGAAGGAGCAGACTGAGGTGAGAGGAGAACCAGGACAGAGAGGGATGTTCTGAAAACCTAGAGAGAAGAGAGTACCAAGGAGAGAGTGATCAATAATGTCAAAGAGTGCAGAGAGGTGGAGAAGAATGAGGATGGAGAAGAGGTCATTAGAGAGAGCAGTTTGGGTGGAATAAGGTCAGAAGCCAAACTTTCAGGACTCAGAAGGGCCTAAGAAGAAAAGACGTATGTATGTAAAGAAGATGCCTTTCCTATGAGGTTAGCTTCAAAGGGGAAGAAGAGATGTAGCACTGAAAGTTAGCAGGAAAAAAAAGAGTCAAATGAGGGTTGTTTTCAGTGTTGGGGAGACAGGGCCATTGCTTGTAAACAACAGGGACTGACTCTGTTGAAGACGAGGAGACAGTGAAAATAAGTAAAGGGTGAGGATGACAGAGGAAGTAATCCATGGGAGGAAGAGATGAGGTAGAAGATGTCCTTTGATACAGGTTCCCCCCACCTTTGTAACAAATGCATTTCACTTCAGAGGATCCAAGGCTTTCCAGTTCACTCCTACTGAATTTGCAACATGGTATAATGGAAAGACTATGGGATTTAAGTTCAAATCCTAGCTTCTTCTACAACTTTGGGTAAGTCAATACAAAGATAAAAGAAAAACAAAGTTCAACAGTCTCTGCCCTGAAAGGGTTCACATTCTATAGAAGCTGAAAACAAGAATCAGCCACAAATTTAAGCAATGCTTCAATGATAGTTTCATTCATTTTTATTCCTTAAGTGGGTAGGATGGGATACATGATACAATTCGGAAGATCACCTGGCAAGATGAGATGCCAAACATTGCTGGCCTTTCTTGAACTCAACTGCCAAGCATTCCAACTTTACTGCAGAGAGTGCAACTCCATTGGGCCAGCCATATTGTTTCAAGGGCAAATGTATGCTTGCCAAAAAATTATTTTATGGAGAACTCACATAGGGCAAGCGCTCACAAGATAGTCAGAAAAAGCAGTACAAGGGTGTTTTCAAGGTATTTCTTAAGAATTTTAGAATCGATTATATGACATGAGAGACACTGGCCCAGGACTGCCCAGCATGGCGTGCTCTCATCAGAGAAGGTGCCGTGCTCTAAGAACAGAGCAGAATTGAAGTAGCCAGATACAAAGTGAGGAATTCCATCCCTAATGTTCCTATGGACTATTTGGGTCCAACTTGGGGCAGAGCATTTGAGTTCACCTGGTCTGATCAGCCACAGTGGGTTACGCTGTGCTGTAACATAGTAATGACATTTGGTCCTCTTTGGGAATGAAGGGCAACTAACCAAAGTTCAGCTTGATTTCACAATGACTTGCATTTCTCATTATGGTGTTGTTCACATAAATGTGCTTCTAAAGTCTAATTTGCTTCTATGTCAATGTTAATTCTATGGCAATGGAAAAGGTCTAATGGTGATGACACTGAGAACCTTGCTTTTCATTCAGAAGGACTCCTTAAGGGATAGACATAATTTCAAAATGCTAAGCAAGCTAATAAACTCGCCACACTTTTTTTCCCTGAGGCTGGGGTTAGTGACTTGCCCAGGGTCACACAGCTAGGAAGTGTTAAGTGTCTGAGATCACACCTGAACTCAGAAAGATGAGGCTTCCTGATTCTAAGCCCGGTGCTCTATCCACTTTGGCGCACTTAGCTGCCCTTAATGATATGCACAAAGAACCTGGAAGACCAAGTCATGAGCAATGAGGGATTCTTCCTTTTCCAGAAAGCAAACCATGAGCAGTGAAGACTGCATATGATCTATCCCATCTCTGCTTTAAAGCCGCAGGCTCCACATATGGAAGGGATCTCCGGGACTGGTGAGTCCAACCTCCAGCTGATCATACAACATCCTGGACAAGCCGACCATTCAGCCATAGCCAGGGCACCTCCAGCGACCAGGAAGTTACTTCCTCCTGAGGGCAGCTCAACTACTTCATTTTACAGGTAAGGAAATCAAGGTCCAGAAAAAGGGAAGTCTTCTGCCCAAGATCACCCAAGGAATATTTAGCAGAGCCTGGCTTCCAACTTCTGACTCCTTTCTGCTAGCCCATTCTGTCTCCTCTTCTCTGGGGCCATCCAGTACTAGTTTCCTCTCTTTCTGACTTCCCATAAGCCTTATGTTATCTATCTGAACCATTTCTGCACCCAGTTATGTTCTATCTATATATAAATCTCTCTTCGTGCAAATGCTAAGTTTCTTGAGGACAGACAGGAACCAAACGTGAATTTCTGTATCATCTCTTCTCAACACACAACACACACACACACACACACACACAGCATCTCCACAAATACCTGTGGAGCTGAATGAACTGGATCACAAAACAAGGTTACCGGGTGGGGACCACTCACAGAGCTCTCCCCTGCTCCAGCTGGAGAAACAAGGCAGTAGCTTTTACCATCAGGGGAAGAGAGGTCAGGTTTTCTGACCCTGCCAGAATGCAGTTCAATATAGAGCACAGAATTTCCAACCAGGACAGGACCTCTGGGGTCACCCACTGTAACCCATTTCACAGGAAGGCTCTTGTTTTTAACAAGGGTAAATCCTCTGCTCAGTTGTTTGTGAAGCTTTTTACAACTATACCTTTATTTAAAAAAAAAGAAAGAAAGAAACACAGGAACCTTCCTTTTATTAGCGAATAAAGCTAGTAGGGCTGTTAGCCACAGGATTATTTTTCCAGAAAATCAATGAGGAGAAGTTACGTAGAGAGAAGGAAGGAAGCCAACCCAAACCACCTCTGATTAGGATTTTTTTTTTAATGTGACAGCAGACAGCCTGGAGAAGCAGATCATGTTGGATTTGGAATCAGAAAGTCCTGCTTGCAAATCTCACCTGGGACATACTGAATAACCACTTATTAATCTGAGTTTCTTCCTATGCAAAAATGGGATCGATTCTAGCATCCT
Source organism: Sminthopsis crassicaudata (assembly GCF_048593235.1). Classification (NCBI taxonomy): domain Eukaryota; kingdom Metazoa; phylum Chordata; class Mammalia; order Dasyuromorphia; family Dasyuridae; genus Sminthopsis; species Sminthopsis crassicaudata. The sequence continues at coordinate 744,805,442 of NC_133617.1, read as the reverse complement.
CATAAGTTTGTTGTGACACTCAAATGAGGAAATGGCCTAACCTGAAGGACGATATTCATGTCCACTTTTATTAAGATCAGCAGAATTTGAGATGATAGAGTTGGTTTAAAAGAATTCTTTTTGATGGTAGAGATTTTTGAGAACACAGTCTCACCTCCTCCATGGAGATCACTGCAAGTGCTAAAACTCTTATTTTGAGCTTTTCTCTTGCAATTGAAGAGCATTTAATAAGTGCCTAGTGTATACCAAGCACTGTGCTGGGGAGACAAGGATAAAAATAGTTCTCCCCCCTCAAAGAGATTATATTAAAGAAAACGACATGTGCACTTATAAGGTGTCCACAAAGTTTTAGAATAATTTTAAGCTAGCTTAAAATTGAACTGAGACTTTTAGGGATCCTCTCTACAAGTATTTCCAACATAAATGCCAGAGGTAATTGGGGTTATGCTAAGGAGTTGATACCAGCAGCTGGAAGGGGTCAGGAAGAACTTCATACTTGAGTTGAACTCTGAAGGAAATTAGGGATTCATTTAACAGATGAGGAAACTGAGGTAGAGTAGATAGTGCCTATCTAGCCTCCAGAACTACATTTAAACCCAGGTCTTCTGATTCAAATTCAGTACTCCTATTAAACTCAGGAATTCAAATGATTATTAATAGCAACAAAATCTTCCAAGAGCCCAGAAGGAAGAAATCAGAAAGGGATGGAGCAAATGAGATTTGATTTATTAATTATGTTCCTATCTTCTTAAAAGGTATTTTTTGATTTGTATAAAATGTCAATAGTACAGATTTTATGGGTTTGTGTGTAATTGTTGCCCATAAGGGCCTAATATGTAATCATTGGATAAGTCACATTTCCACTCTCTGATGCGCCTTCCTTAAACCTGTAAAGGGAGAGGTTAAGGTACCTTCTAGAGGGCTTACTTGCTTTATACTTCTAGTAAAGGTGTATTTAGTTGGCTCACAAAGAGATTTGTGCCATGGTTTTATACTCAAGGAGTGGGAGTGGAGTTCCCCAATTTTATAGGAGGTTCAGGTATGGTGTCATTCCCACATTCCCAACTCTGAAATTTCCTGCGCTGTCCTGTTTCGTGTACAAAGTTCTTAGCACAGTCCCTGGCACAGCAAACATGCTTAATAAATGGTCCCTGACTGTGATCTATATTGATTATAATATAAGGACTATCTTAGCCAGAAGCTGGGAATCTCTCCCCTTCAGGGCTGGCCCAACTCCTATCTTGGAGCTACTCTGTCCAAGAATAAACCAGTGAAAGAAAAGCATTGATTAAGTGCTTCCTGTGGGCCAAACCTAGGGCTAAGCACTGGGTTCTTTCCTTGAGTGAGAGGCTCCCCCCTAAAACTTCCTCTCTTCAATGCTGGTGGGTCTGCCAGGCTGCTGATGGACTTGGAGTGCTCCTTGTTCTCCCCCCCCCAAGCCCCTTTACTAAGATGGCCTCTCTCTTGTCTCTCCTTCCCTCCAAATCCCTACTCTGCTGATTTCTGAGGCCCAGGGAGGCGTCATAACCCATCAACCACTGGATCCTGAACCGTGGAAGAACCAAGAGAACCATAAAACCAGAGACCGTGACAACTGGCAGGGAAAACACAATAAACATGGAAATATTGGCTCAATATTCGAGGACTTTAGAGAGCCAGCTCCTTCAAGTTACAGTAGAGTAACATTAAGTGGCTTGCCTAAGAGCACATAGTTAAGTGGTAGGGCCAGTTGATGCTAAGTTCCACCCCCATCACTGTACCACACTGCCTCCTGAAGTGCTGGCTTTTCAGCAAACCTTTGTGCCCCTGTTTGAGATTTTCTTAGCAATACTGGTATGATATGCCATTTCCTTCTCCAGCTTGTTTTACAGATGAGGAAACTGAGGCAAACAGGGTGAAGTGATTTTGTCCTAAGTTAAGAAGTGTCTGAGGCTGAATTTGAACTCACAAAGATGCATCCAGCTGCCTCTATTGTGATTATAATAACACTCTACTTAAAAGTTACAAAGACCTGGCTTCTAGTGTCAGTTCTAATGTGGACTAGCTGAGTGCTACTGGTTGAGTCATTTCCATTAGAATACAAACTCTTTGGATTTGGGGGCCATTTCATTCTTTGTACTTGTATCCTCTGCACCCAACACAGCACCCAGCAGCTCCTTAACTAATCCTGGATGGATTTCACTTCTAAACCTTATTTCCCAGTCTGCAGATTGGTGACTAAGAACCATTTATAACCATTCAGTAGGAAGCATTTGTGCTGCCATCACTAAATGGGTCATTTTCGGAAGAAGTGTTTTAAAAAACCTTTAAATACCAAAGAACTAGGAGTCATGGGAACATTAGGCAATTGGGGTTAAGTGACTTGCTCAGGGTCATACAACCAGGAAGTGTTAAATTTGAACTCAGGTCCTCCTGACTTCAGGGCTAGTGCTCTATCCACTGCACCACCTAGCTATCCATTCTTGAAAAATTTGAGAAGCCTTTAGGTGGGCCCACTAACATCTCCTACTGCCGAGCCTTTGGGTTTGTTTTTTAATTTGGGCAATTGGACTTTTTGTTTTGGTAGAGGGTACATTTCATGTCGCTGACATATCGGTTTGGAAAGGTTATTATTATTTATGAGAACACTTCAGCTAGTTAAAGGTGAAATGTGAGACTGAAGAATCTGAAGGTACAGAAAGAGATGGTGAGCCCGGGCAGTAGCACTTCCACCCCCACCCCCACCCCAGTCAGGATCCCTGTGCACGAGGAAGGAAAAGTATCTGGGCTGCTGCTGTTGCTTCTTTTCTCATCCTTTGGAGCTCAATTTAAAGGGCCCCTCGCTCCCCACAGCCTGCTCTCCCTGACTGCAGCCTCTCACTTATTTCAGGCCTCTGTAAAGCATCTACCCCACATCCCAGCAGCCCCAGTCCGCAGGAAAGGAAATGATCACCTCCACTGGCGTGCCCCTCTCCCAGAGTCTAGTAAGGTCCAGGTAAGGGGGGGGGGGCCAGGAAAGAACCACATCTCAGAGTCCTTGAGAGCAAAGCAGGCTGCCAGGGCCCAGGGCTCCAGCAAAGCTGTCTCCTCCTGGGCAGCCACTTTTTAAAATCAACCAACTCAGAAACTCCATCCCTTGGTGAGCACTCAGGACGAAAAAGGTGCTCCCTACTTATTCCGTAAGTGGGGGGACCCAACCTTGGGATCTTTGAGGAACTCGCTTTGTCTTGGGGGGAATCTGGAGAAAACGCACTTACAGAAATGTACAGAAAAGGCAGTCAAAGAAAAACGAGCTTGCACACCCAGAAGCCCCCGGAATCACCCGCTGGGTCCCTTTCTCTCCGCGTGGCTTTGGGCATGCACTGCCCTCTGAAGCCTCAGTTTCCACCTGAGATAATGAGAGGCTGGGACTGAGGGCCTCGGAGGAGCCTTCCTGCTTCAATCTAGGATTCTAAAAATTAAAAACAGCAAAGTGGGGGAGGGGGTCCGGAGGGAGGAGTCCCGAGCACCAGGAGGATTGTGGCGTCCTGAGGCGGCGCCGGGAGAAGCGGGAGGCCCGGCAGCCTCCCGGGGAAGCCCCAAATGACTGGTCCAGGCAGGGAGAGTCAAACTGCGAGGCAACGCAGCTGGGGAGCAAGTTATTAACAAAAGGGAGGACGGAGAGGAAGGGGAAGGTTCCCGAGCCTAGAACGCTCCGACAGCCTCGGGTTTCATTATTCCGCCCCAGGCTTCTCCCCTCCGACCCCCTCCACCCCCCGCTGAGCCGCAGGTGGGCAGGAGCAAAGACTTCGCAGCTTTAAAGAGCCACAGACCGGAACCGAGTCCGCAGCAGAGATGGGAAGAAAGGGGGAGAGGGGGAACAAATGGGGCGGGAGGGAGGGAAGTGGTCGAGAGCCAGAGGCTCCCCCGAAACATTCCGAGAAAAGGCCGCGGACCCCCAAACAACAGGGCGGCGGAGCCCGCGGCCCTGGGCGGCATTTCCGGGGAGATCCCTTCGCAGAAAACAAAAGGTGCGGAGCCGGGGAGCAAACGGCGCCCCTCTCCCTCCCCTCCGCGCCCGCCTCAGCCCCGACCCCGGGCGCCCGCCCGCAGGCCCGCCTCGCCTCATTAGCAGCACAAAGCCGAAGGCTTCCGGCGGCCCCTTTCATCCCCCGGGGAGCCCGAGGCTGGGCTGGCCCAGGTGCCCGGACGCCGACGGCCCCCTTCCTCCTCCCGCTCCCCCAGACTTGGGCCGGGAAACTCGGGAAAACCCCCATTCCTTCGTCCTCCTTCTCTTCTCTTCCCCTCTACCTGGGGAGAGTGTGTGCCGGGAGCACACATGCGTGTACACACACCACACACACACACACACACACACCTGTCCCGGCTCAGCCAGGCCCGATCGATGCCTCGGTGGAGGGTGGGGATGGGGAGAATGGAGGGAGACACAGACACAGACACAGACACACACACAGACACACACACACACACACACACACACACACACACACACACACACTCTGTCTCTGTCTCTGTCTCTCTGTCTCTGTCTCTCTCTCTCCCTCTCTCTCTGTCTCTGTCTCTCTCTCCCCCCCTCCCCCCACTATCTCAGCACAATCCTACCTCCGGCCCCTTCGCCCACTCCGGCCTCAGTTCTCTCTAGTCAGGTCTCCTGGCAGGAGGCCAGCTACAAAAGCTCTCCAGGAAACCCCAGCGCCTTCCTCTTTCCCTCACACTCACTTTCCTTCCCTTCTTTTTTGCCCTTCCCACTCTCCCTTCTTCCTTTCCAACTTTCTCCCTCCCTGCCTCCTTCCTACCTGACTTTTCCTCTTCTCTCCTTCCTAACTTCTCCCTTTCCCTCCTCCCTCCATCTTAACTTTTTCGTCTTCTCCATCTTTTTCTCCTTTTCCTAACTTTCTCCCTGCTTCCTCCTTCTTCATTTCCCCCATCCTTCCTTCCTTTCTAACTCCCCCTTCCCCCCTGCCTTCCTTCCTTCCCTCCACTCCTCCTTCTTTCCTTCTTCCTTTCCTCCCCAGTCGTTTTACCTCCTTCCCTTCCTCTCTCCTGTGCTCCCTTCTTTCCTTCCTTCCTCTCTCCCTCGCCTCTTTCCTCTCTCCCTCGCCTCTTTCCTCTCTGGCTCGCGTCCCCGGTCCTTCGCTCCCTTCGGCGTCCCCGCCCCCTCGCTCCGCGGCGGACTCACCCTCCAGCCGCAGGTGTCCCCCGGTGGCCCTCTCCTGCCGGGCCCGGCGGCCACGGCCAGCCGGGAGCCGTTGAGGCAGGCGTTGACGGTGAAGAGGAAGGAGCAGAGCTGCAGCCAGGGAGCCATGGCGCGGAGCCGAGCGGGCAGAACGAGAGCTCGGGCGAGCGCAGCCTCCGCCGCCCGGTGGGACGGGCCGGGCCCCCAGGCCGCGCGCTGCAGCTGCGGGGCCGCTGTGCTCTGCTGCTCGCTGCCGGAGCCGGAGCCCGAGCCGCCGGTGCCGGAACTGGTGCCGGTGCTGATGCTGCTGTGGTGGCTGCTTCCCCCAGCGACTCCTGCTCCTGCCGCCGCCGAGCTTCTCTGGCGACCTGGGCGGGGGGCGGAGGCAGCGGGAGGGAAAAGAAGGAGAGGTCTGGGGGGAAAGGAGGAGGGGTCGGGGGGAAAGAGGGAGGGGTTGGGAAGAAGGGGGAGGGGTCGGGAGGAGCGCTCAGAGCATGCGCTTCAAGGAGGGGCGGTCTCGCCAATGAGGGGGCTCCTCCAGCCAGCCTCCTCCTCCCTCCTGGACCCTGAGCTGCCCCAAGAAGGAAAAAGTAAGGGACTTTTCCAGCCCTCCGGGACGCTCTTGTCTCCCCCCCACCTGTTCCCCAAAGTTTGTTCTGCCTGAGAAGCTCGGAATGTGAGCGGGGGCTCAGCGGGGCGCACGGGAAATGGCTCGGCGGCTGGATCTTAGGGAGCAGGGCTTGAGGCTGCCCGAATACCCTGGGATGCCGCCGGCTCCAAGGCCTCCGCCTCGCCTTGGCCTCCACCTCCTAACTGCCTCTTCTTCCCAAGGCTTTAAGGTTCGCCCCGGAGCCTTCTGGAGAAGTGTGCCCGGGGCTGCCCGGGGCGATTGGTAGTATTCCTTCCTACGGAGGGATCTGCCACTGATCCCTTCACAGTGCTGGACAAACTTTCCATGTGTAGAAAGAAGTCGGGTCTTCACTGTGATCCTTGAGACCCTTAGAATCGAAAAGAAACTCCTTCATGATGGATTCTCATTGTGCCTTTTCCTAAAACAACCTAAACGACACTAACTTTTTTTTTTTTTGGGGGGGGGAAGCCTATCATAACAGTTCTGACCTTGTCACTCCTTTGCTCAAGAAGCTTCACTGATTCCCCATTACCTTCACTGATTCCCCATTACCCTTAGGATAAATACAAATATAAACTACTCACACTTTACTCCCTTTAAGCACACGCTCCTTCCAGCCACACTGGCTGCTTTCTCTTTTCTGTTAGAATAATGGTCCATCTCACTTCTGGGTCTGCATCTTCCTTACTCTCACTTCTGGAAAAACCTGGCTTCTTTTAAGATATTGGAACACAAGAAGGCTAAGGTAGCCTTAAAGGCAGAAAGCGCTGAGTTTCCATTCTCCCTCATTGATCAGCTGTTCCCCTGTCACCTTTTTGTGGCTCTCAGTTCTCAATTAATGTCTTTGAGTCAGCCGGCTCTTATGTTCCAGAACTGGATCAGTATCTTCCTGAGTGATTTGAAACAAATCATTTCACCTCTCTGAGCCTCAGTGCCCTCCTCTGCAGAGGTAAAATTTACTGGTGTCTGGAGTTCTTTCCCACTCTAAATTCTATGATTCTCCAAGATTCCTTCCTGGATTGTGTCCTTTTTACTAGAGTCAATGCAGTAAAAGGGAATGGAGAATAAGGAAGTACAAAAATATGGAGGAAAGAAAATGGGGAAATGGTATTTTAGTCAATTACCAGCTCATGACCTTGAAACAGTCATCTGTTGATATAGACACATGCAAATTTATTTTTCAGTCCTTCTAATTATAATAGTTCCCTATTTCAACAAAAATCTTCATTCCAAGAATGGTGTTCTACTGTGGATCAATCTAACTGCAAGAATCAGTCTGACATAATGTTAGTAAACCAAAAGGTTTATCCATCCGGATGTACTATGAAGAAATCCTAATAGAGTCATGGCTGACATATACAGGCAAAGTTTGACAATAACCTTCCTCCAATTATCAATTAATTTTGCACTCATTTTCTGATAACTACTTACTCCCTTTCATGCACTTGAACCAGCTATAGTTATGAAGAGGGGAATATCAGAAGGGATTTTGGCATTGAGGAAAACCAAATATGGGAGGAACTATGTTCATGAACAATGGTAGATGTTGGGTAGGAAGCCTACTTTGTGTTACTTTGCCATTATAGCGCAATATAGATATATATGTATATATATATGTACATCTCTCTCTCTGTATGTATATATATATATATATATATATATATTTTTTTTTTTTTAAACGAATGCTGTACATTACATATCTGGGAAAATTTCCTTTTCTTCATGAGGTTCCCAGAAAACTATGCCAGCATCAAAATATTCTGGGGTCCATATATACTCAAAATCATAACTCATGAGTTCCCTCCAATGTGTTTACTTTTACTAATTACCCCAAAGAGTTCAAACTACAAGTATTTAATAAAATAGGATAAAAAGAAAAGCAGCAGTACACAAAACTCCTAAAAGCTTGGGCACATTCTTGCACAAATGTACACACTTTCACTGAGAAAAGTGGCTGTCCATAGTGACCCCATTTGGCTAGCATACAGTGAGACACAAGGGAACATTTGTGGCTAAAGTTGGGGAAAGTACCTTGTAGTAGGGATCATGTGTAGACAGGATCCGTGCAAAACCAGTGCAACTCATACTTCTGATGCTATAAGGCTGCTGATGTCCTCTGCTGATATCATGCTACTGCTTCCACCCTCTGCTGAGGGGATTGTTTCTGTTAGCCATCATTCTGTTTCTCTGGTTTCTGCTAGGTGGTTCTCCCACTTTCTTTCTGCTGCCACCTAATGGCCTCAGCTGGAATCCTCAACTGAGGTGTTACTTCTTCCTGATAAAGGTGGGTTTTGACTTCTCTCTTTTAGCTTAAAGCCTAAAGCCTAGATTTTAACACTTTAGTTGGCCCCTATATACGCCACCATCTGACTAGGAAAGAAAACCTCCATTGCTTTCTATTTATTTCAAAAAGTATCAGCAACCAGAGTTTTATCCTCTTGGGAAAAGATCTTTTGAAACAGTCAGCTAATTGAAAACAAAACCCCTTGATTTATTTGCAACAATACAAACTCATATATAAAATTTCATGGAGAATATTGGGGAAGCATTATGAGCAGGAGTATTTCTTGATACTACAATGAGAAGTAGAGGAGTAGAAAACACGTTTATAAAAAGCTTGGCAAGAACACCTACTAATTAAAATTAGGGCATTTTTAGTAAGAAACCAGATCAGGGTCAACAAAAAAGCTATAAAACCCGGAGGAGATCTGTAAAGATTTTTATAACAGGCTCTTTTCAGACCCACATGTGCAAAACTGTTTGTAGCATCCCTTTTTGTAGTGTCAAGGAACTGGAAATGGAGTGGATGCCCATTAATTGGGGAATGGCTGAATAAGTTATGGCATATGAATGAAATGGAATATTGTTCTATAAGAAATGATGAACAATCTGATTTCTGAAAAGCCTTACTTCAGGGACGTCTTACTTGGAACTGATGCTGAATGAAGTGAGCAAAACCGGGAGAACACAGAAAATCAAGATTTTGTGATGATCCACTGCGATAGACCTGGCTGTTCTCAACAGTGCAGTGATTCAAGGCAATTCCAATCTATTTGGGATGCCATCCGTATCCAGAGAGAGAACTATGGAAACTGAATATAGATCAAAGCAAATTTGTTGTTGTTTTCTTTTTTATGTCTTTTCCTTTTGGTCTGATTTTTTTTTTTTGCACAATATGGAAATATGTTTTTTAAAATTGCACATATTTAAAGTATATCAGATTACTTATCTTGAGGAGGGGAAGGGAAAGGAGAGGAGAAAAAATTGGAAGGCAAATCCTGGATAAAAGAGTAGAAATGGAAATGAAAAAAACAAACAAACAACAATTAAATTCTCAACTAATTAAATTCTCCAGACTCTAAATAGATAGTTTTCTTTTAAAAAATGACTTCATCTTGCTAACAGGATCAATGGATCTGTCCTAAAACTCTATCTGATTTGAGGTTAGAAAATTCCTTTTAAGTCTTTTTAATTCCTAATCTCTAACATACACTCCTCTCCAACAATTTCAGGAGGCAGAATTCTCCCCAAAATACAAAGGTCTTTATGGGACTTATACACCATGGCTTACCTCAGAATCCCAAGATCTTTTGAGTTATCAAGCAAATACATTCAAGTAAGAACAAGTTGAGAAAAAAAATAGTAAGGTCATTATCCATCTTGATCTTGAACCATATTCCTGCCTTTATTATATATATATATATATATATATATATATATATATATATATATATATATAGCCAGCAAAAAAACCTCCAAGGATTTGAGTCTTTTACTTTAAAATGTTTGTTTTATTTGCAAAAGTCTGAGGATAGGATCTTATACTAATTTTGCAAGATCTTTCAGCAGCAAACTGACTTAGAATGACCAACACCTATATTTTCATTGTTGAGTCTGGTTCTAGCCTCTTTTTCTTGCTTTGTTATCTTCCCTCCTACAGATGTTTTAATTATTCCTGATAATGGAGAAGCCATGAAATGGGTAGGAAGAAATATGGGGAGAGGAAATAGGTAGACAGACCAGAGAGAGAGAAATAGACACATAGAAACTCACATAAAGACAGAGAGACAGAGAGAAAAAGAGACAGAGAGATACAGAAAGAGTATGAGAGAATTAGAGAGAGAAGGTGACATAAAGTGACATTCAGACAGAGACTATAAGAACACAAATAGAACATTTATTAACTGCTTAATCAAGCACTTAGTAAATGCTAATTATAGCAATACAAATACAAGCAAAAAAAAAAAAAAAAAAAAAGTCCTCCTCCCTCAAGGATCTTACACTCTAATAGAGGAAGACAATGCATAAAAGGGAGCTAAAAATAGTTGGAGGCTCTGGAAGAGAAGGTTCCCAAACGTTAGAGAAGTCCAGAAAGTCAAGGACAAAACCAGAAGAGGAGCAACGGAGAGAATGACTAACCAGAGCATTTCCTCAAAATAGTGATTCCAGAAAGAACTTACCAGAGGGAGGAGGGAACTGGAGGAATGGAGGGATCAGAAACAGATTATTTCTGAGGAATGGCGAAGTCTGGATAGTTAGGAACCAGCCTGGCTCCACAATATATTTTATTTTGATACTATTAGTAAGATAAAAAGAAATGAAAAAAGCCAGGTATAATGTTCTTGATTACCAGCATTTCCATATGAGTTAAACTTATATAAAATGAGGATTTTCGTCAACATACATATGATCATCCAAATAAAGATGATTGTCAAGAAAAACACTTAGTTTAAAAACAAAGTTAGTTTCTAAAACACTCCCAGGAAGGATGATGAAGATTATGATGAGCAAGATCATAAAATACTTAAAAAGTAGTAAAAGAGAGATAAAATCTAGAAATCTTTGCATAAGAACCAAAAGACACACAATTCCAAAAGCATTCATGGATGATACTAGCAGGAAGACAGCATAAAGATATAAAATGGAAGAAATTTGTCAGCATTTCTGTAACTCTGGTTTTTTGTTTTCATAATCAGTTGCTGAGAAATGCACCATAGTTGAACCCTCTGAACTTGGCTCAGCTGTTTCTCAGATGACCCAGACCATACAGTCCACCATTGGGCTTGTCCATGAAGCCTTTCCTACCTGATAGGATTTGCCACAGACTGCACTGCATCGGTATAGCTCTGGAGAACTTATGGGCATATTCACGTTGAGTAATTGAAGGAAAAGTTCTCAAGATTATAGTTTTTTAAATCCATGAATTTTTGATTCCAGAAAATGTTGCTCTTTGTTGCACATTGATGATGCTAAGTGATAGGGAAAAAATGAAAATGAGAAGCCAGGATATTCAGCTGAGACAATTAAAACCTGACATATTTAAATAAGCTATTGATGTCCAATTGTGGGAAGGAGATAAAATAACAAATGGCAATCCAGACCACCAATATTTCTTAAAGAAATTTGACCTATGTAATCCAGTTGCTATAACAAGGAGCCCAGAAATTTCCTCAGCCAAAAAATGAAAACAAAACCCCTTGATTTATTTGTAACAATACAAACTCATTTATAAAATTTCATGGAGAATATTGGGGAAGCATTATGAGCAGGAGTATTTCTTGATACTACAATGAGAAGTAGAGGAGCAGAAAGCAAGTTTATAGAAAGCTTGGCAAGAGCACTTACTAATTAAAATGAGGGCATTTTTAGTAAGAAACCAGATCAGGGTCAACAAAAAAGCTATAAAACCCAGAGGAGATCTGTAAAGATTTTTATAACAGGCTCTTTTCAGACCCACATGTGCAAAACTGTGTGTAGCATCCCTTTTTGTAGTGTCAAGGAACTGGAAATGGAGTGGATGCCCATTAATTGGGGAATGGCTGAATAAGTTATGGCATATGAATGAAATGGAATATTGTTCTATAAGAAATGATGAACAATCTGATTTCAGAAAAGCCTTACTTCAGGGACGTCTTACTTGGAACTGATGCTGAATGAAGTGAGCAAAACCGGGAGAACACAGAAAATCAAGATTTTGTGATGATCCACTGCGATAGACCTGGCTGTTCTCAACAGTGCAGTGATTCAAGGCAATTCCAATCTATTTGGGATGCCATCCGTATCCAGAGAGAGAACTATGGAAACTGAATATAGATCAAAGCAAATTTGTTGTTGTTTTCTTTTTTATGTCTTTTCCTTTTGGTCTGATTTTTTTTTTTTTGCACAATATGGAAATATGTTTTTTAAAATTGCACATATTTAAAGTATATCAGATTCCTTATCTTGAGGAGGGGAAGGGAAAGGAGAGGAGAAAAAATTGGAAGGCAAATCCTGGATAAAAGAGTAGAAATGGAAATGAAAAACAAACAAACAAACAAACAAACAAAAAACAAAGAATAGTACAATTAAATGAAACCAAAAAATCATAATAGCTCACATTTCTATAGCACTTGAAAAGATTTGTAAAGCACTTTGTATATATTATCTCATTTGGTCCTCACAACAATTCTATGAAATATGGGTATTATTGACCTAATTTTATAAGTGGAATAGATTGTGAGCTAACCATGATGGAACAGCAGTTAATAAGTGTCTGAATTAGGATTTGAACTGACTCCTTGGTTTATATGTTGTTTCTAATTTTCAAGGGCTTTCGCCTAGTGCCTGGAGTGTTTTCCTTCCTCATCTCTAGCTCCTGGTTTCCCTCAGGTCCTAACTAAAAATCTCACCTTCTAATGGGAAGTTTTCCCCCCACTTTAATTTGAGGACTAGCCCTCTTAATTATTTCCAATTGGTCCTGTCTGGAAACTTCTTTGTATCTAGTTGTTTGCCAGTAATCTCTTCCATTAGAGTGCAAACTCCCTGAGGGCAGGGACTGTCTCCCCTTTCTTTGTAGCACCAGCACTTGGCGCAATGCCTGACACACTTAATAAAAGTTTATTGGCTGACTGGATGTAAATCTCACTGTACCTAATCAGGGGTAGAGGTAATAGGATCTTAAAGTCCTTAACAAATCAATTCTCAAAATAACTGGAAGAGGGAACAATATTTTTCACCAAAACTCAGGCTTTATTAAAAGTGCAAGGATTGTAAGATCCTTTGTGCTTAATATTTTATATAGCTATATTTATCGATTGATTGATGTAGAACACCTTTTGATTTGGTCAAACAAGCATTTTTTTAAGATGCAGAAAGGCCTCCATCCTATTTACATAAAAATCAGGTGCATTAATTCTCTAGTTCTCCATAAAACACACCAGTCTGTAACACTCAAGACTAACTGTCTGGTGTATTCTAATCACTGAGCAAAGGCAACCTCTCAGGGTCTCCTCTGCCTCATTTCTCCTGATTATTTGTCCTCAATGAAATTTCTTGTCTCCTGCCTCTCATTCTCTCATTCTTCTGCCTGACTTTCACTTTCTTCCCTAATCAGTTTTGACTTTGTGGTTCAACAGTTTAACTTCCTACTGTTCTTGGCCCTGGCCCCCTTGTCTTTCTATAGAAACCTCAAATGGGTTCACCCCATTGTCCATCTTCTCCACCTCCCGGGCAGAAGTCATACTGTCATGGGGACCGGCACCATTGCAAATTCATGGTACCAACCTGCCATTGGGTCTTCATTTTCACATGATGAGACTGTAGTCTTCCTTGACTGGCTCTCTCCCTAAACCTTCTCTTCCCTCCTCAGGATCCTGGTGCCTCTTCTGTGAGGAAGTGGGGAGGAATATCTCTTAGCAGACAACTCCACTTTATGGAGAACATAGAAGTCATCCATGGTGAGATCTTGTCCCCACTGCAGACCTTTCTACAGCTTCAGCCGTTCTCTAATCCTTTTATTCAGTCTTTGAGGAAGGTTCTTTTCCTTGCCAAGACTAGCCTTTCATTCTCCTCCTCTATAATCTTGTCCCATTGAGAGCACTCACTCTTCTTCCCCCATCTCCGGTCTCTTCTGGGGTAATTGGGCTTTGGCACATGCAACTGTCATTCCTCTGGCCTACACTGCCTGAAGGTCAAGTATTTCTAAAACAGGGAAAGGGTCCTGTATGTGCCAAAATGTTTGTGGCAGCCCTTTTCATAGTGGCTAGAAGCTAGAAGATGAATGGATGTCCATCAATTGGAGAATGGTTGGGTAAATTATGGTATATGAAGGTTATGGAATATTATTGCTCGGTAAGAAATGACCAACAGAAGGAATACAGAGAGGCCTGGAGAGACTTACATCAACTGATGCTGAGTGAAACGAGCAGAACCAGGAGATCACTATACACTTCAACAATGATACTGTACGAGGATGTATGCTGATGGAAGTGGATATCTTCAACATAGAGAAGAGCTAATCTAATTCCAATGGATCAATGATGGACAGAATCAGCTACACCCAGAAAAGGAACGCTGGGAAATGAGTGTAAACTGAGAGCATTGTTTTTTGTTGTTGTTGTTGTTTGTTTGTTTTGTTTTGTTTTTCTTCCCAGATTATTTTTACCTTCCGAATGCAATCCTTCCTTTGCAACAACAACAACAACAACAAAATTTGGTTCTGCACATATATATTGTACCTAGGATATAATATAAGATATTTAATATGTATGGGAATGCCTGCCATCTAGGGGAGGGGGGTGGAGGGAAGGAGGGGAAAAATTTGGAACAGAAAGGAGTCCAAGGGATAATGTTGTAAAAAAAAAAATTACCTATGCATATGTGCTGTCAAAGAAAATGTTATCATTATAAAAATTAATTTAAAAAAAAGTATGCTTTAGTATTTACTAGCTAAAAATACTCTTGGGTTTATTATTTTTATGTAGTACCTCAACCTCTCTGGTTACTCTCACCTTCAATTTGTACCCATATTAGCATTGAGGAACAAATGCTACTTCTCTTAGCTCTAAGAGTAACTTGGTAGCTACACTACTAACTCTGTATCTCCTGAGTCCCAACTGGAATGCTTTACGTTAACAAATCAGAAACCTGATTCAACTAATCCCTAACAGAGGTATTTATTTTTATTTTTAATTAATTAATTTATTTGTCTGTTTGCGGAGGCATTTGGGGGTGAGTGACTTGCCCAGGGTCACATAGCTAGGAAATAGTGAGGTCAGATTTGAGCTCAGGTCCTCCCGCAGGGCTGGCACTACATCCACTGCGCCATCTAGCTGCCCCCAACAGAAGTATTTTCTCAAAAAGAACAATATATATCATTCTATCCCAAAACCTAGAATACACACTCTCCTAAACACTCATAACATCTGTAGAAAAGGTAGTCACAAACTAAGAGTATTATGGGGAAGGATATAAGCATAAGGACTTTTACAACCATTATCTCATTTGATATTTACAACTATTCTATGAGATAGATGCTGTTATTATCCCTATTTTGCAGCTGGAAAAACTGAGAGTTTCTTGCTTGGGATCACATACTTATTAAATATCTTATTAAATGTTATACTTATTAAATAGTACAGATTTGAAGCCTGTTCTTTTTTATTCTAGGCCCAGCCCTTTATCTATTGAGCCATCAGCTGTTTCTGGGTCTCCTACAAATTTGTGTTCACACAACCTTAGCTGGGTTTCTGCTGCTGCTACAAGCCTACTATACCTCCCCTATCAATTCACTATTCCACTTTCCACAGCAGTTTTTCCAAACCCTTTTATCATTCCTTAGACTTCGTGCCCTGGCTCTTCCTTTTCCCACTCTTTCAGCCAAGACCTTGCCTCATAGCCAAAAGAATGAGGCCATTCTCTGTGAATGCCTTCTTCTCTCTCTTCCCCATCCCATTTCATTCATTTTCTTCTACCACTTTTTCCTCCTTCACCCTATTCCACATGATGAAGTGACCATACTCCTCCCCAAGGTTAATCCCTTTGCTTGTTCAGTTGATTCTATTTTATCTCATCTCCTCCAATACATTGTCCTCTCTGTCTCCATTCTTTCTTTTATTTGTAGCCTTTCCTTCTCTTTTGGTTCATTGTCTAATGTCTATAAACTTTCCCATGTCCCTCCTATCCTGAAAACCCCTCTCTGGGCCCTTTTATCCCTGCCATCACCCTATAACTTTTCTTGCCCTTTGTACCTAAAATCCTAGGAAAGACCCAATCTCCACTTTTATTCTTTTTTTTTTTTAATTATAGTTTTTATTTACCAGATATATGCATGGGTAATTTTACAGCATTGACAATTGCCAAATCTTTTGTTCCAATTTTCCCCCTCTTTTCCTCCCCTCCAGATGGCAGGTTAATCAGTACATGTTAAATATGTTAAATATAAATTAAATACAATATATGTATACATGTCCAAACAGTTATTTTTCTGTACAAAAGAAATCAGACTTTAAAATAGTGTATAATTAACCTGTGAAGGAAATAAAAAAAAAATGTAGGCAGACAAAAATAGAGGGATTGGGAATTCTATGTAGTGGTTCATAGTCATTTCCCAGAGTTCTTTCGCTGGGTGTAGCCAGTCCAGTTCATTACTGCTCTATTGGATCCACTTTTATTCTTAACCTCTTCCAGTCTTCTTAACCCCTTACAATCTGGTTTCTGACTTTGTTCCATCCAAACGATTGTTTTCCAAGTGACCAATGGTCTCTTTGTTGACAAATTCAATGACATTTTCTCCATTCTCATTCTTCTCCATCTCTCTGCAACCTTTATGATTACTCTCTCCTCCTTGATACTCTCTTCTCTCTAGAACCTCAGAACACCCCTCTCTGTCCTGAATTTGCTCCCACTTTTCTGTCTTCTCTTCCCTGTCTCCTTTTCCAGATCATAACTTCTACCTGGGTCCCTTTCCCTCTATACTATTTCCCTTAATAAATCCATGAATTTGGCCATCCAGCTAGATACTGATCATTCTCAACTCTACCTTTTCTGCCCCAATCGCTGTTGATCTCCAATCTCACACAGCTACCTGCCTTCTAGACATCTCAAACTGGGTGTCCAGTAGACATCTTCAACTCAATATGTCTAAAACATCACTATCTTTCTCCCTAGCCTCCCTTCTCTGCTCCCTGCATACCGAAGAAGGTAACGCCATCCACCCAGTCCTTCAGACTCACCAGTTAGAGTCATTCTGGATTCCTCGTTATTTTTAACCCTTCTTCCCATCTCCAGCCTGTTACCAAAGCCTGTAGAATGTACTCCTTCTCGTCTCTGACACTGCCACCGCTCTGGTTCCAGCCCTAGTCATCTCATACCTGGATGATTGCAATAGCTGCTGGTGGCTTTGCTTGTCACAAGTCTCTCCCTACTCCAGTTCATTCTCCATTTAGCATTTCCTAAAATGCAAATCCCATCTCTAAATACCCCAATCTTAATAAACTCTGCTGGCCCCATTTTTGGCATTCTAAGCCCTTCATAACCAGCCTCCTCCTACCCTTCTAGTTTACTTATAGATTTCCCCCAAACCATATTCCTCCTGTCAACAACACTGGTCTCCTGGCTGTTTCATGAACACAACACTCTCCATCTCTCAGCTCAAGGCATTTTCTCCCATTCTCAGAACACATTCCCTTCTCTGCTCCAGCTACTGACCTTCCTGGCTTCCTTCAAGTCCCAACTAAAATTTCTCCTTCTCCAGGAAGCCATCTTTAACCCTTCTTACTTTCAGTGCCTTCCCTTATTTATTTCCTATTTATCCTGTACATCTTGCTTTGTACTTATTTCTTTGTATTGTCTCCTTCATTAGATTGTAAACTCCTTGAGGTCAGAGACTATTTTTCTCTCTTTTTATATCCCCAGCACTTAACACAGTGCCCAGAACATGATAGAAGCTTAATAAATGTTTATCGATTGATTACAATGGTGGCACTTGAGGGCTTGTAAAGATCCAAAAATTGTGCAGAGGTTGGGGGCTGGAGTTATCTGAGAAGGAGGGCCCTATGCTCTCCAGCCCAGCTTCTTAAAGTGTGGGTTGTGACCCCAAATAGTATTTAGTAACTGAATGTGAGGGTCACAAAACTATAATTATCAATAAATGCTTGATTTAATACCTTTTCTGAATGAGAAATGTTACTATCATTTTGGTTGCATTAATTAGCCCACATGTTTGGACCTTGAACTTCACTTATTCAATTAAGCATATAACATAAACTATGAATTCAGATTTGTAAATATAAGTCTGAGTTTCTTTTCATCACATTCGATTTAGACTTTAAAATATCCTTGATTATGTACCCCATTTTTTCTCATCCGTATAATGAGGGAATTGGATGTGATCATCTCCGAGCTCCATTTCAGTCCTAAATCAATGATCCTATAATCCATGTTAATTGGTTTGGAGTGAACACTGAAATGTACATCATAAAGGGAAAAAATGTAGCTTATGATGATTAAATTCAATTATCAGCCCTGTTAAAAAAAATAAATGCTTGATTTATATTTCTATATACCAAAGGGTGAATAAAAATTTCTTGGGCAAAAAGGGTCATAGATAGAAAAAGTTTAAGAAGCCCCAGTTTAGAGAACTAGGGAAATGAGGAGGAAGATGGAGTTAAGGGAAAGGAGAAGGAAGTACTTTCATTTTGGGTGTGTTGAACATGAAATGCCTCTAGGGAATCCAGGTGGGGAGGGGCAGCACTTGCCCAGATCATTATCCCCCAGCTGCCCTTTCTCCCCCTCCCACGCTGTCTTTCTGGCCTGAGGCTTCTCTCTAGACAAACTCTCTCTGGAGATCTCATCAGCTCCTCTAAGTTTAAATCTCTCCACTTGCTTCCCAAAGCTCTGTAGCCAATTTTAGTCTCTCTCCCTCAAGCCTAGAAATGCGCTTCTCACTCCCGGGATGGCTCCCAGGCATCTGAAACCCAACTCAAGTAAATCAGAACTCAGTATTTTTCTCCTGTCCGCTCTTTTCCCAAACTCTCTTTTTCTGTTCTGGGCACTGCCAGACTTCCAATCACCTGAGACTATAATCTCAGAGTCAGCTTTGCTCTTTGAATTTTGGCCCTTGTATCTCCCAATAACCAGCAGAGTGCCTCTCACAAAGGCATTGGATCGATTGCACAAGAGCACCACCTTCAGGACAGGTGTGTTTATACCAGAGGAAAAAAACCGCTAAAGAGTTCTGTGTGAACTCCAGAGAGGGGCCCAGATGTGTTTATTTTTGCTTTCTGTCACACTGAAGTCAAGTATGGGGGCTCATCAATATCAGAGGATCACTCTTCAGCTGTCACATTAAAGCAGTGCAACACTGACTTTACCCCCACTTTGTCCTTGATAACTCCTATTTCTATTGTGACCAAAGTGAATTTGGGGGGAAGGTACAGAATTTTAGATCAGAGAAACTCATGATAATGAAGGTACCAAACAAACCATCAAGTCACATCCATGAAATTTAGTGGGGATAGATCTAGAGTCTTTTAGATGAGTTCAGAAAAGGCACAGGATCATAGAGTTGGAACAGGAAGGGAGTTTCCTAGTCCAACCATCTCACTTTGCAAGGGACAAAAATGAGATTCAGAGAGGGGAAATAAAGTGACAGGGGTAGGATTTTATTCTAGAGCCTTTAAATGCTTAGTCAACTCTCCTAAGCCATCACTGTAGCACCCTTCATGTCTAGACAACAGTTTATCTGAAAAAGATCTGAGCTTCTTAGTAGACTACAAGTTGAGTATAACAAGACAGTCAAGAAGATTAATTGGCTGTTAGCTGCACGGAGAGATGCTGAGTGTCCATAAATAAGGAGCTGAGGTTGCCAAGTTGGACAGGGTTTGGAAGAGGGCAGCCTAGATAAGAAAAGACTTTCAAGAACAAGTATTGTAAGGATTAGTTAAAAGACCTGGAGATGTTTAGTCTAATAAGTTTATAGAATAAGTTTAAAGCAGAGTGGGCTTGATAGATGTCCTTATGAATGCAAAAGGCTTTATATGAACGAGGAATTATTTGACATAGCCTCAGAAGTCAGAATGAGAAGCAAAGGGTGGAAATTGCAAAGAAGAAAATGTGTTTGCTATTGGAAAGGGCCGTCCCGAAGCAGAACGGCTGCCTCAGGAGGGCTCCTCAAGGGAAATGATACCTTTTGAGGGAAGATGTGGGGGCAAGGCCAATCCAGGTAAGTGATGGACTCAATGGCCTCTAAGGTCTCTTCCTCCTCTAAACCCCAGGATCTTAAGTTCTCAGAAAGTTAATGTTCTCTGGATGTTTTAGGTGTGGAGGAATATGGTTGAAAGGAACCAGGAATCCCAGACCTTCAAACATCACTTTATCCAACTTTCTTATTTTACAGATAAGAAATTTGAGGTTGTCACTTTTAACTGCAACTGCCTTAGGAAAGAAAGAAAGAAAGAAAGAAAGAAAGAAAGAAAGAAAGAAAGAAAGAAAGAAAGAAAGAAAGAAAGAAAGAAAGAAAGAAAGAAAGAAAGAAAGAAAGAAAGAAAGAAAGGAAGGAAGGAAGGAAGGAAGGAAGGAAGGAAGGAAGGAAGGAAGGAAGGAAGGAAGGAAGGAAGGAAGGAAGGAAGGAAGGAAGGAAGGAAGGAAGGAAGGAAGGAAGAGAAAAAGAAAGTTGAAGGTCAAGGTTTTGGGGAGGAGGTGGAATTACTTCCCCAAAGCCAAATAGGAAGTAAATACCAGAGGCAGATTTGCACCCACATCCTTGTACTCCATAATTACCTCAAACTTATCTCTCCAATAATGCTCAAATTTCAAAGCCTTCTTCCAAATTAATCGATTAAAGGGTTATCGTATCCATTCATTTGGGGATATTGAGAAAGCTTTCTTCCTCACACACCTATCTTAGGCATCATTTATAAATACAATCACATCGCTAAAATTGGCCATTCACCTCTGGCTAGGATGGACTCCATCGTCCTGATCTTGGATAATGGCAAATCATCTCAAGGTGGGGAGCCAGTCCTTATGGCGACATGACCCCACACGAGGGCGCTAGTGCCCCACATGCATGGGTGCTGAGTTCTGGAAGAAGAAAGGAAAAAGATTAGACAGGATGTCTTCTCTTGGAAATTTCTTAGGAGCAAAAAGATAGAATCACTGGAGTACAGCTGGAAGGGAAGCCAGACATCTACTCCTTTTATTTGGCAGATGAAGAAGCTGAGAAGGTCCAGTTATTTGCCCCCTAAGCAAGGTAGAATTTGTTTGTTTGTTTGTTTTTCCCTCCTTTTTCTGAGGCTGGGGTTAAGTGACTTGCCCAGGGTCACACAGCTAGGAAGTGTTAAGTGTCTGAGACCAGATTTGAACTCAGGTTCTCCTGAATTCAAGGCTGGTGCTCTATCCACTGTGCCACCTAGCGGCCCCCTCAAGGTAGAATTTGAATCCACATATTTCTGACTCCAGCCAGTGAGCTGGGCTCTCTATGAACACTTTTCTTGATTATGATTTTGTAATATTCCTGGCAGAGTGAATTGAGGGTTGACGTCTATGTTAGGAAAACCTGGATTCAAGACCCCACTCCCCTTTTTTTTTAAACTCTGTGAGTTTTTTACACTGCTAAAATCAGAGGTCGGAGGTATGGACCAAAAACGCCTTCTATATCTTTTTCCATAATCAAAGGATTCTGTGGCCATTCTTTTGGCCAAAGCTAACCTTTACATTTGGACCCTGGATACCTCTACCCCTCCCCATATTCCCCAAACTAGCTCTCCCCTGCTCTCCTCTCCAATGTTACCCTTGTAACTCCTGCACTTGATCCTTTCCTTTCCTATTTTCCCTAGGACAACATCTCACTGAAACTGGGGCTTAAGCCAATAGAATTAAAGAACCCCAAACCTCATAGAAACCTGAGGAGAGATAGCAGCAGCTATCTGAGGAACCTAGCTCATCCATATAAGAGGGAACAATCTTTAAAATGATATCACGAGGTTTTTCTTGTGCAGCATGAAAATTGTGGAAATATGTATAGAATTGCATACGTTTTTAACATATGTTGGACTACTTGCCTTCTAAGGGAAGGGATGGGGGAAAGGAGGGAGAAAAAAATTTGGAACACAAGGTTTTGCAAGAGTGAATGTTGAAAACTCTGCATACATATTTTAAAAATAAAAACAAAAAATCATAAAGTACTTAATATTATCACTCCAGTTTTATAGATAAGAAAGCTGAAGTTTAAAATTTAAGCTACTTGTCTAGATAAAAAAGTTAGTAAATGGCAAAAGTGGGGTTTGGAACCCAGTTTTATTGACTCAAAGTGCAGTGCTCCAACCACTGAGCATTCTGCTTTTCCATGTAATTAGGATCAAGATTAAGAGTGAGCAAATTTAGATCCTAAAGTCTGTCAGAAGTGTGAAGAAGCTGCTGAATCCAGATATATGTAGTATATTCCTTCGAACCTTTGCTGGTCTCCTTCAAGTACAAACTGAAAAAGTAACTTAGTCATATCTCACCTGACTGTTTTCCAATTGGGAATCACTCTATAAAT
Source organism: Sminthopsis crassicaudata (assembly GCF_048593235.1). Classification (NCBI taxonomy): domain Eukaryota; kingdom Metazoa; phylum Chordata; class Mammalia; order Dasyuromorphia; family Dasyuridae; genus Sminthopsis; species Sminthopsis crassicaudata. The sequence goes on along the minus strand of NC_133617.1, from coordinate 744,783,356 downwards.
TTGACTAATGTCTCTTCCTTTGCAATTTCCCCACTCCCTTCCCAACCAAAAATTAAAAATAAAAATTACAACCTTTTTGCTCCTGGTGTAGTAAATAGATTTCCAACCTCGACCTTGGGAAGAGAAGGTTTTAAGTTTTGCCACTGATGTGTACTGGTGTATGACTCTGGGTAAGTCACAACCTCAGTGTTCTAGGCAACTAAGCCTATAAATTGCAGAGAAGGTTCTGACCTGCATTAGTAGAAGGGGCTTTCTCACCTGGGAAATCCCTAAATCAATGAATTTTTCCAAGTCTACTCCTTATACTCCCTTCTCACCTTGAGACTCATGTATACTGTGGAAGAGGAAGGAACAGGAAAAGAACAAAAGGAAAAGAGTGAAGGACATTTCATTTTTTTTAAAGTATTTCTTGATCGATTCTGATGGACGAGGCCCTCTTCAACAATGAGATGAACCAAATCAGTTCCAATAGAGCAGTAATGAACTGAACCAGCTACACCCAGCGAAAGAACTCTGGGAGATGAGTGTGAACCACTACATAGAATTCCCAATCCCTCTATTTTTGTCTGCCTGCATTTTTGATTTCCCTCACAGGCTAAATGTACACTATTTCAAAGTCCGATTCTTTTTGTACAGCAAAACAACTGTATGGACAAGTATACATATATTATATTTAATTTATATTCTAACATATTTAAAATGTATTGGTCGATCTGCCATCTTGGGGGGGAGGAGGGGAAAAATTGGAACAAAAGGTTTGGCAATTGTCAATGTTGTAAAATTACCCATGCATATTTCTGGTAAATAAAAATATTATTTAAAAAAAAAAAGTATTTCTTACAAAAAGATTGACAGAACAAAGCCTTTGGGCATGGGAAACAAGGAAAAGTGTGATGGAGGGAATCTTCTGGCTCCAGAAAATGTGCCAAGAAAACAGAAAGCAGACAAAAGCTGCCCACTGTCTAAAATACAAACTAAAAAATTGCTGTATGGATTGGTCCACTAGAGGCTATGAGGAAACTGGTGTCTCCATCGAGGGCTGTAAAAGCTGAACAGCTGGATTTTAGGAGTGGGAGACCCCTGTTAGTAGCAGAGGCAGACAGACATAACATGGGACAGAAAAGAATGTAAATTGCTTTTCCTGGCTGCTCAGAAACCCTCCTGCAGGAAACAGACCTGAAGCACAACTTAGAGAAGGAAACAAACTGGCCCAAAAAGGGCCAAGACCACCACACCGGTGGGGAGCCTCCTGGCAGAGTCACTCACAGAAAATGGCTTTTAAAGACCTGTTCACCATCTTGCTCCCCTGAATATTCTACCTTCTAACTTTGTGTAATTTAAAAAAATCTCTGCCATAGAATCTTTTAAGAATTATTTATTTATTCCCTCCTTCTTTCTTTGAAACATCCCTATCTCTTTTTTCTTACTCCCAAACTCAGTCAAAAACAGAGACTCCTCAATCATAGCAAATATAGTCAGACAAAACAAATCAATGAAATTGGTCATATCTGATAAACTCTGCCTTGTTCTGCGTCTGTAATCCCAATAAATCAACAGTAACTATAATTACCTCTTCATTGGAGAATCTCATCATCGTGGAGATTGCTTCAGCTTTGCTACTCATACTCATCAGTAGCATCAACTGATTCTCCTTCTCAGTTAGTCAGTCAATATTTAAAAACTTACCACGTAGGAGGCACTGTGCTAAATGCTGGGGATACAAGTACAAGCCAAAAAAGTCCTTTCTCTCTGTTATATTCTAAAGAGGAAGATGACATATACATTTTTTATTTTTTATTTTTGAGGCTAGGGTTAAGTGACTTGACCAGGGTCACACAGCTAGGAAGTGTTAAGTGTCTGAGATCAGATTTGAACTCAGGTCCTCCTGAATTTAAGGCTGGTGCTCTATCCACTGCGCCACCTAGCTGCCCCTGGAAGATGACATATACAAAAAAAAAATTGAAAAGGGGAAGAGGGGAAGGACAGAACAGAGGAAGAAGAGGGGATGGTGAAGTCCAAAGAAATTCAAAATTAGTGTCATTGGTGGGAGACGGTAAGAACCTTTCTTAAATAGAGCTCCTTGAATGCCTAACCCTGCTTTTCAGTTAGAGGGACTAATCAGAGGGACTAAGGATAGGATGAGATGTGAGTAGCAGATTGATTCAGTCTGGCAGAATAATGAGATTCTTAATGATGATTGGTTGAAGTGCTGGAGGGCAGAGCAAAAAGCTTCCCACAGACTCTTTTTACAGAGGGCTCAAAATGCCAACTATCTCTGCATTTGTACTGAGTTTTGACTCCATCTTTCTTTTTATCATACCTCCCTCTAGTACTTCCCCCAACTTCCTTTGTGTATTGTCCTTCCCCTAATATTATAAGCTCCTTTTCAGAGGGGACTTTTTTTTCTTTTTCCTATTTATGCCCAGTGCTTAGTATAATGTCTGGCACATAGTAGGTACTTAATAAATGTTATTTGTATTGTACCACCCTGTTATCCAAGAAGCAGGAAACCTTCTCTAGCATGCCATCTGTAGCCATGTCTGGTCAGAACTCTAAAGTTCATAGCATTTATAGTGCACAGGGTAACTGTCCCAATCCCAACTCCACTGGCAGGTCAGATTCCCAGGGCAATTTAATCAGAGTAAACGATACAATGATAGTTCTGAAGAACTCATGATGAAAGATGCTATCTCCCTCCAGAGAAATGGAGTCTGAATGCATATTAAAGCAGACTTTTTACTTACTTTCTTTATTCTTGTTTTTTAGGGGCTATATTTCTTTTGCAACATGGCTAATATGGAAATGTTTTATATAATTATACATATATAATCTATATCTAATTGCTTACCTTCTCAAGAAGGAGGGAGAGAGAATTTGAAACTCAAAATTTTATAAGCAGATGTTACAAATTTATTTGTAACTTAGAAAAATAAAATAAAAATTAAATATCAAAAAATTGCTCACTATGTTCCAGTTTATGCTACTGTTGTATCTCCCCTTAGATACCCTGAAAGGCTCTGGTTTTTTTTCCAAAGGCCATTGTTCTAAGTACATCTTTTGACATGTCCTTCCAATATCAATCATCAAAACCAACTAGAATTTTCCCAGTACCCTTCTGTTCATTTGTTTTCCCCTCAATATCAACCAACCACAGATATTATCACTGATAATCAGGTAATTTTTAATGTTACTAGCATTTTATTTTTCCAAATACATGCAAAGATAGATTTCAATATGTATCTTTGCAAAATCTTGTGTTCTATATTTTTCTCCCTCCCTCCCCCAAATAGAAAGCAATCTGATAGAGGTTAAACATATGCAATTCTTTTAAACATATTTCTATATTCATCATGCTATACAAGAAAAGGTTTTGCATAAACAAAGCCAATGCAGCCAAGATTGGAAAGGAAGCAGAAAACTCAGGGAAAAAAAAGTACAGCCAATGTTTCTCATGAAGACCTCATTTCTAAAAAATGATAGAGAACTGGCTCAAATTCAAAAGAATACAAGTCATTCCCCAATTGCCAAATGGGCAAAGGATATGAAAAGACAATTTTCAGATGAAGAAATTAAAACCATCTATAGTCCTATGAACAAATGCTCTAAATCACTATTGATTAGAGAAATGCAAATTAAAATAAGTCCGGGGTACTACCTTAAACCCATCAGATGGGCTAAAATGATTGGAAAATGTAGTGTTGGAAGATGTGGAAAACTGGGACACTAATGCATTGTTGATGGGGTTATGAAGTGATCCAACCATTCTGGAGAATAATGTAGAACTATGCCCAAGGGCCATAAAACTGTGCAGATCCTTTGATCCAGAAGTATCACTACTGAGTCTGTATCCCAAAGAAATCATGAAAGGCCCTTCATTTGCCAAAATGTTCATAGTTGCCCTTTTTTTGTGGTGGCAAAGAATTGGAAAATAAGTGGATTCTCAGGAATTGGGAAATGATAGGGTAAATTATGATATATGAGTATAATGGAATATTATTGTTCTATGAAAATGATGAACAGGCTAATTTTAGATAAGTCTGGAAAAATTTACACAAACTGATGCTTAATGAAGCAAGCAGGACCAGGAAAACATTGTACACAGCAACAAGACTGTATAGTGTCTGGCTATGATAGACTTGGTTGTAAAGGGCTGAAACTCTTGAGTTAATGCACTGAGGTCGGACAATGGAACACTTAAGGCTAATTACTGATTGGACAAGGCTCTATTAGAATATGCTTGGAAAATGGTCCTTCCCACTATCCTGTGCTGGCCCAATAGTTTGGTGTATACAGAGAATTGTAGGAGGGACTAGGGGGTGGAGTGAGACTAGCTTGAATCACTTCTGAGCTAGAGTCACTTCTGAGCGGGAGACTAGAGGAGAGGTGGAGGAGATCCTACTCGGCCATTCCCTTCACTTCTACTGCTAAAGACCAAGAATAAAGACTAAGGATTTTTGCTTATCCTGACTCTGGCTGATTCTAAGGTATCCAGAGTGCTAATGTGGTTATCATACTTGGTTCTTCTCAGCATTCAGGGATCCAAGGCAATTCCAATGAACTTTGAATGGAAAATGCCATCCTTGTTGAAAGAGACAGAACTATGGAGACTGAATGCAAATTGTAGCATCCTCTTTTCTCCTTTTTCCCCCCATTTTTTCCCCTTGTAAGGGTTTTCCCTTTTTCTTCTCATTTTATTCTCGCAACATGAGTAATACAGAAATGTGCTTTTAAAAAATGAATGTACATGTAGAACAAAAATTAAAAAATAATATTTTAAAATATTTTTATGGCTCTCTGGGAGGGAGAAGGGAGAAGGACCCTGGGAGGAATTTTAGTGACATAAAATCCCAAAGATATCAATATAAAATTAAAATAGCTCTGAATGGGGGTATAGGTAGGTGTGAGGTAAGGAAATTCTTGAAATGCCCCCTTAAGTGACAATAGAGGTCTTTTTTCCCAGTGCTCCTTTAAATTCTGTTTAAATTGATAGTTTCCCCCAGCCATTCTGGAGAGCAATTTGGAACTATGCCCAAAAAGTTATCAAACTGTGCTTATATCCAAAAGAAATTCTAAAGAAGGGACCTGTATGTGCCAAAATGTTTGTGACAGCTCTTTTTGTAGTGGCCAGAAACTGGAAGTTGAATGGATGTCCATCAATTGGAGAATGGTTGGGTAAATTGTGGTATATGAAGGTTATGGAATATTATTGCTCTGTAAGAAATGACCAGCAGGAGGAATACAGAGAGGCCTGGAGAGACTTACATCAACTGATGCTGAGTGAAATGAGCAGAACCAGAAGATCATTATATACTTCAACAACAATACTGTATGAGGATGTATTCTGATGGAAGTGGAAATCTTCAACATAAAGAAGATCCAACTCACTTCTAGTGGATCAATGATGGGCAGAAACAACTACACCCAGAGAAGGAACACTGGGAAGTGAATGTAAGCTGTTAGCACCACTGTCTTTCAACCCAGGTTACTTATACCTTCGGAATCCAATTCTTAATGTGCAACAAGAAATTTGGATTTACACACATATATTGTCTCTAGGTTATACTGTAACACATTTAATACATATAGGATTGCCTGTCATCTAGGGGAGGGAGTAGAGGGAGGGAGGGGAAAATTTGGAAAAATGAATACAAGGGATAATGTTATAAAAAAAATTACTCATTCATATGTGCTATCAAAATTTTTTTTACAATTATAAAATTAATAAATACAAAATTAATTTTTTTAATTGATAGTTTCCCACTTGTTGTTCCTCTCCTCATCCCCCCTATCTCCCTCCCATCTTCCAATGGGATTCAGGAAATCCTAGACAAGATCTGTTTGTGTACCAAGTTAACTATGCCCTTAAACTTTTGTCTACTTACTATATTCTTGAATTCGTACAAGGACACAACACTGTAGAAATTATAGATGATGTAAGGTAAAGACCCAGAGAGGCAGATCTCTTGTTTGTGACCAGCCACCATCTTGTATAGCTCTCTCCTCGTCTAGGCCAATTAAAATTCCCTTACCTAGAGATTCTTGCCCTGGAGGTCCATATACTTGTTTGTTTGCTTTCAAAAATTTATAACTATTTTTCACAGTACTTGGTTTCCTTTGCTCTCCTATGCATTTTATTTCGTTCATTATAGATATGATTCTACAAAAGGTTCTGTAGGCCTTCCCAGCCTGCCAGAGGCATTCCGGACACAAAAGTGGTTGAGAATCCTTGCCCACAAAGCATGGCTCTTGAAGTGGGGGGAATGGATAGACACCTTGGAAGCAGAGCATTCAAAAGTGTAAGAGATTTAAGATTGAGCCATTCATTATATGCTCTATTTACATCCTCTGGAAGGATGCCTTGAGGATGGTGAATTTGACATTGATGTGGGCTGCCAGGGTACCTTACAGGCTTAGATCAAATGAAGCTGGCACATGGGGACTGCATTCTCCCACCCTCCATTCATCTCAGGCCAGTGGCAGTTGAACCAAAACCTTGAATGAAAACTCATCAGGGATTTTAAGCCAAAAATGGGTCATTCCTCCACTTTCTTTTGAGAATGCAGATTTCCCAATAGCAATTTGAATAACCGGAAATGGGTATAAAAGACTGAACACCCTTGACCTCAGATTTCTAGCTCCTACCCATTATAATGCCCAAGTCACTGGAAACTGCTCAAGGAAGTGCCTCAATCCACTGCAGATTCATGCCAAGCTCAAATGGGCCTTAGCACTGCAAATGGTTGTTATACTCTCACACTCCTCAAGGTCCCAGCTATTTTGCACCCTTTCCTCCAAACTCCATCTCATTCCCTTCTCTTTCAATGAGTGAACTCAACCTCAAATTTTACCAAGATGGAGGCCATCCTCCCAAAGCATCCTCATTGCCCCCTTTCTCAAAACTTCTAAGCCATTCTTTTCTTCCTTCCAGTCTCAGAGGTCCCTCAATTTTTCAAGCCTAGAATTTGTGCCTTTGGGATCATCTGCCTCTTATCTCATCTGACACCTGATTTTGTTCAAGCTAAGTTTGAGGCAACAAACACACAAGGAGGAGTCGTCCACCAGACAACGAGAAATACAATTTTGAAGCTCAGGAAAGACAAAAGGGAAGGATATTGTGCATCTCTGACTAGAGGTGATTGTTGAGTCCATGGGAGTGGAGGAAATCAAATAAAAGTGATGGTATGCAAGACATTCAGTATTCTTCCTTTGAGGTCCAAGTCTGCCAAAGATTAGGTTGTTCATTTCATTATCTTCATTTCCAGCATCTCTGCAGAGAGAGGAAAAAATATATCTCCAAAGGTCAGAGTTCCCTTGTCCTTGAAAAAGCTAACAGAAGCCATTTTTGTGTGTGTGTAATAATCAACAGTGTTCCCAGGGACAAAACTGCACAGTAAGATCTATCAATTCCAGAGCTCAGGTGGAAATTTATCTACCAGTTTTGATTCATCGAATAGACTAATAGTCATGGAAAATGTCCACATATCCTGGAGAATCTTGCTACTAACCCTTTCAAGAATGAAAATAGATAAGGACCTCAATTCAATTAAGCAGTTCCCAGCTCTATCCGATTACCTCCTTAATCCATTTTCCAGGAGCTTAGAATCCTTCTTAAACTCTGACCCCAGTGTCTTCTCAGAAAATGATTAGGCCTTCAGTAAGAATGCTATTAAAAAGATTTCAGGAGTATTTGGAATGGAGAATTAAAGAAAGACTGATAAACTTCCTCAGTCAGGTGGGACCAAGGAGTTAAGAATAAAGAATTATTTTAATATGATTTTGTAATATGGATCTGAAAGAAGTGTTATAGGAGGATGGAAGGAAATCAGTCTGCTTTTGCAAAAAGATACAATAATTCAAGAAGTCCTGAATTCAAGTTGCACCTCAGATGTCCACTAGCTGTGTGATCACAGACAAAGGGCTTAACCTCTGTGAGCTTAAGGGAGGATCAAATGGCTAATTTTATGTAGAGTGCTTTACAAACCTCATGTGTCACATAAATGTCAGCATAGAATTATAAAATTAATAATAATAATAAAAAAGGGGGAAATAAATAAATAAATGGCTTGCCAAGGGGGAAACAACAGAGGCAGAAGAGACTAAGAGTGAAGTCTTAAAGGGCAAGGGACAGAAAGGGAGGAGGACACCGAATTAGGAAAGAAAATAGGGAAGGGCTGGTTAAGATCAGCAGGAGATTCAGGAGGGAACAGAGCCACAGAAGCTGGCAGAGGGATGGGAGCAGAGGTCATTAGTGCTGAAGCAGCAGAAAGCAAAAGGAAGATGAGAACAGAGAAAAAGTGACTTTGTGGCAACCTTGGAGGGATGCGCTCTAGCAGAGACTCTGTGTATGCTTGTGTGTGTGTGTGTGTGTGTGTGTGTGTGAAGGAGGTGGGTGGGTGAGTGACATCAGGGACTTGAGAAGGGTAAGAAACCTTACATCTGGCTGTAATAATCAAGAAAAGATAGATAGATCAGAAAATAATCTTAGGCATTTAGAGTCAGAAAGGACTCAGTCCAAATCCTGCTTTGGACACTTAATTGTGTGACCCTAGGACAATAAAAGAAAACTGTGGCATAACAGTATTTTATTTTCTTTCTCATTGTTTTCCTTTTTGACCTGATTTTTCTTGTGCAGCAAGATAATTGTATAAATATGCATGCATATATTGGATTTAACATATATTTTCACACATTTCACATATATTGCATTACCTGCCATCTAGGGGAAATGGGGGTAAAATTTGGAACACAAGGTTTTGCAAGGTTTAATGTTGAAAAATTATCCACACATATATTTTAAAAATAAAAAGCTTTAATAAAAAAAAAAGTTTGTATTAGTCAATTCATTATGATTTTATAATGACTTAGTAATTATTTTAATTGACTCAATGAGTAATACACATCTAATTGATCGTCTAATAACAGGTATAAGAATAAGCAATGTATTAATGCGTATTTTGTGTAAGCCACATAGAAATGTAGATTCTAACAGAAGGGGCCTGTAATAGGCTTCGAACTTTGATGTGATGTTCATTGCTTGTTTACCATCTACGGAGATCACTTGTACAACCTCAAGGATGTTGACGGGGACATCTCCATCTTGTGTTGCTCAGATTCCATGACCAAACCAAGGATGTGGTACAGAAAGTTCCCCCCCACCATATGTGTTTGGATTATATGTATAGCTTGTCCATCTCTTCTTGCCCAACCTAAGAAGGAACCCATTCATCTTGTGCCCACCCAGTCATCAGAAATATTCTTTGCTTTATCCAACTTGTGATCCTGCTGGTCCTGCTTGCATTAGTTCAAATGTCAACTCATGGGATTCTGTATTTTGTATGTCTGCTTTAGAATAGCTAGGTAATAAATCTAGTACCAAACTACAAAAACAAGGTCCTGGAAGAAGGAGGCATCTCAGATTTTGAGAATGACTTGAAGTTCACTTCATTAAAGGAAACCATGGAGTTTTTTTGTTTGTTTGTTTGTTTTTTGTTTTGTTTTGTTTTGTTTTTTAAACCATGGAGTTATTGATAAAGTACCATTAGTTCAGAATTCTGACTCAGTCTCTTTTATTGTAAATTAGGCAAGATTGATCCCCATGGTCTGAAGCAGGCATGTCATGAATGAAGGATCCAGGTTCAGGAGGCAATCTAGCAAGAGAAAGGAAATGTAAACTCAGCCCCCGGCTTTCATTCTCTCCTCTCGGAGCCACCACTCAGCTAGAGAGGGAATTGCAAAGCCAGACAGTCCAGAGAGCCCCCAAAGAGAGTCTGAAGGATTGGCTGCGGCCCAGATCATGGCCTGACTCCCAAGGTGACTGAAACAGTCTCAAAGAGAGCTGGCCAGGCCCCCATCCCTACTGTCTTCTCCCAAGTTCTTGCCCAGATGATGCCATCTAGAGAAGGTTTAACCCTCTGCTCACTGGACAGCAGGAAAGCCAGAGATGTTATTCAGTTTTCCAAAAATTGGAAATTGGTTTTTCTTTCATCTTCCCTGGATAATATCTCCTCATTCTCCTCCCCCCCTCCCATTTTGACATGGTGGCCAGTGACACAGGAAAATGAGTGTTGGACTCTGAATCAGGAAGATGCCAGTTTTTTAGAGATCTCTAGTTGTTAGCATGGTGGAATCAATAGAGCTCCAGGTCTGCAGTCAGGAAGACCAAGTTCAAATCCAAGTAAGGATCCTTTAAATGGGTGGCCACAGTGCAACAGGAGATTGAGTGGCCCAGAAGTAATCTCTGTGGATAGAGGACTGCCCTGTGGGTGGGATCTTGGCCATATTGAGACAGCTTCTTAATGGGTGACGGCTCTCTCACTGGTTGGCTGCGTGTGTGACCTCACAGACCCTTTATAAGCCCACTGCAGACAGCAGTCGCTCTCTTTAATCTGGCTCCCTAACCTGGGGTAGCCGATCCAAGCTGATGGATAGCAGAGAGAGGTAAGGAGTTTGGTAGTGAACACATGGATATTCAGACCAGGGTTCACTAAGGAGTTAACAAGTCAGGGTGTTATGTGAGTAAGTATAATAAAGGCTTTTAAGATTACACGTGGCTGTTCTTGAGCGCGCTACCGGTTATTAAACTATAGATTCAAGAGATCGTGGCCAGAGACCTTTGAAGGCCTCAGAGGAGGCGAGCCGGGTAGAGTTGACACTGCAAAGGTCCGTGGTCAAAGGTACTCTGCTGGGCCTAGGACAGACTAGTAATTGTAACTGCCAGGAGGGCATGTTACAGTGTGACCCTGAGGAAGTCACTTCACCCTGCTTGCCTCATTTTCCTCATCTGTAAAACAAGCCAGAGAAGGAAACTACTCTGGAATCTCTGCGGAGAAAACCTCAGAGTCTGAACAACAGCAATAATTGTTCGGAAGGTTTTTCTTTATCTTTTTTTTTTTTTAATTTTTTATTATATATATATTTTTTTATAATATTATCCCTTGTATTCATTTTTCCAAATTATCCCCCCCCTCCCTCTATTCCCTCCCCCCGATGACAGGCAATACCATACATTTTACATGTGTTACAATATAGTCTAGGTACAATACATGTGTGTAAATACCATTTTCTTGTTGCACAATAAACTTTAGATTCCGAAGGTACATGCAACCTGGGCAGACAGATATTAGTGCTAACAATTTACATTCACTTCCCAGTGTTTCTTCTCTGGGTGTAGCTACCTCTGTCCATCATTGATCAACTGGAAGTGAGTTGGTTTTTCTTTATGTTGAAGATTTCCACTTCCATCAGAATACATCCTCATACAGTATCATTGTTGAAGTGTTCTTTTCCTGGTTCTGCTCATTTCACTCAGCATCAGTTGATTTAAGTCTCTCCAGGCCTCTCTGTATTCCTCCTGCTGGTCATTTCTTACAGAGCAATAATATTCCATAACCTTCATATACCACAATTTACCCAACCATTCTCCAACTGATGGACATCCATTCATCTTCCAGTTTCTAGCTACAACAAAAAGAGCTGCCACAAACATTTTGGCACATATATGTCTCTTTCCGCTCTTTAGTATTTCTTTGGGTTTTTCTTTATCTTGAGCTGAAATCATTCTCTCAGTAATTTCTGATTGGCTCCTGAGGGCCCAGAAGCCCAAGGGTAACATGGTATCAGAGTCACGACAAAGCTGGACTGTGAAAGCTACATTGTTGCTATTGCTTCCCATAGCCCCAAGAGGGCGTGAGCATCTCTTAAGTGAAGCCTGCCTGAAGAAGTAAATAAAAAGCCACTGGTTCCTAAGCTGAGCCTCAAATGTACTTGCAAATGTGACATTGCTGGAAGAAGGAAGGGGCAGGAAATTGAGGATCTACCTTGTGCCTGAGCAGAGCAGCCTGAGATTTGGGCTGTATTAGAAAGGGCTGGAGGTAAAATTCTTTTGGAACTGTGCCCAAAGGGCCAAAGAGAATGGCCATTGTGAATTCTTCACAGATCGAACCCCAACTTTTGGTGTCTACCATCATCTGATGTTTACATTATCTACATAATTCTGATCCTCAAACCACATCAAGAACACTGAAAGGCAGGGCAGGGGGTTATAAAGGGCTAACCTGAGTATTTTGTGTTTTATTCTGGAAGTGATAGGGAGCCAATGATATTTACTGAGTAAGGGAGAGAGATGGTCTGACCTGACTTTAGGAAAATTATTTTGGTGGCTGTGTGGAGGATAAATCAGAATGCAGAGAAAATTGAAGCAGGCAGATAGATCCCCAGCAGCTATTAAGAGTTCAAAGAAAGAGGGAAAGGAGACAGGAAATATTTATAGCAGCTCTTTTCATAGTAGCCCCAAACTAGAAACTAAAGGGTATGTTCCCTTTGGATAATAGTTAAATAAAGTCTGTGTGAACATAATGGGATATTATTGAGCCACACTAGGCTAGTGAGCCAACTGACAAAATGGATAGGAAGTGGAAAAAAGTGAGGGGATGCAGAGCAAAGTGAACAGAACTGGGAAATCATTGACCCAGTGACTCCAGCATGTGTCAATCAGCTCTTACTTCATGATAGAGAAAAACAACTTAGAGAGACTTTAGAACTCTCATTAAGGCAATCAAAAGCCACGAGGGGACTGGCTGGGGATGGATTGTGCCAGCCACCTCCTGTGGGAGAAATCAGATGCTACAAATCCACAAGGTGCATGCGTTTGGGCCATGGCTAATGAGGGAATTCATTTGACTGCATAGACTCTCTGTGCTTAATTACTTTAATTTTTGATGACTTTTTTCTTTACATTTTTCACTTAACATATTGTAAAGTTTTAAAAATTATTGTCCAGGGGCAGCTAAATGGAGCAGTGGATAGAGCACCAGCCCTGAAGTCAGGAGGACCTGAGTTCAAATTTAGACTAAGACACTTAACACTTCCTTTTTTTTTTTTTTTTTTTTTTTTTTTCTTTTTCTGAGGCTGGGGTTAAGTGATTTGCCCAGGGTCACACAGCTAGGAAGTGTTAAGTGTCGAGGCAGGTAAGTGACACAATGCATAGAGCACCAGCCCTGAATTCAGGAGGACCCCAGCTGCCTTAGCAAAAAATAAAATAAGATAAAAATTGTTGAGCAATTAGAGGGACAATAAGAGGGAGAGAGAATAAATTTTAAAAAATAAAAAAATCATCCAGTGGAGAATTAAAAAACAGAAACCCTCATCTTACTTGACTTTATATAGTAATGCTATTGACTTTCTGAAGCCAGAATTCAAGGATAGGGAGTCCCAAAAGTCCTAGTGCATTTTAAAGTTTTGATAACTTAAAGATTTTTGGAGCTCCCTGTGTACAACAGATAAGAAAATGGAGACTCTGAAATGAAAACTCAGGAAGAAACACAACTGCTTTCCTTAAAAATGGGGTGAGCTGAGTTTATCAGTTTGCCTTGAGACAGACCTGGAGGCCTTCAGTGAGAATCATTACCACTGGACAAGTGAAGGTGTCAGCCACTGATGATATCTGTGAGTATGTGTCCACTTGAGATGAGGAAAATAAGGATGTGCATTGATGGCCCATGGCGTTCTAGGACTCCGGGGTAGCCTTGTCTAGAAAGGACTGCTGGGGGGATTTTTAATTCCTCAGGCAAATACCCAGTATCCAGTGTCAACCACTGCTTTTAAAGACAAGAACCTGCATTTTTGAATCTTAGCAACTCAAATAAGCCCTTCCTTTCAAAGGCCCCTCTTTTAAAAGCCCTACTTGGGTGGTACTGTCCAGAGAAATCCTGCTGGGTGATGGTCTGCCATTCCTGGAGAGACAGGTGACAAACAGGAATTTCAACTTGAGAAAAAGGGGGAGAGAGAGAGAGAGAGAGAGAGAGAGAGAGAGAGAGAGAGAGAGAGAGAGAGAGAGAGAGAGAGAGAGAGAGAGAGAGAGAAGAGAGAGAGAGAGAGAGAGAGAGAGAGAGAGAGAGAAACAGAGAGACAGACAGAGACTGACAGAAAAACAGAGACAGAGATACACCCACAGAAACAGAGATGGAGACAGAGAGAACAATAGACAGACTGAGACAGAGAGATAGATACTGACCAAAAAAAAAAAAAAAAAAAAAAAACCAGCAGAAATAGAGACAGATAGACACATACAGAGAAACACACACACAGAGAGAACAATAGACAAAGACACACAAACAGAGATAGAGAAATTATAGAGCTACAGAGCTCAACTTGTGGTCTGCAGCCACCATTACTTTCAATTTAAGAATCTTTAAACATGTACTTTGTTCCAAGCCCTATGTGAGATGCTAAGGATCCAGAGACAATTATGAAGAAGGTCCTGCCTTCATAGATTTTTTTTTCTCTCAATAGTATTTTGTTTTCCCAAATACATGTAGAGATCACTTTCAGCATTCATTTTTGTAAGCCTTTGTGTTCCAAATTTTTCTTCCTCCTTCCCTTATCCTCTCCCTCCATGTTTTCATGGAACAATCTGATAGAGGTTAATCATCCTCACAGAACTCTTTACAAATACCTTCCCCCCCATTATATTTCATCTCAATATTCTTATAATGATGATGATGATGATGTCATTTATTTGGGGTTTAAGGTTCCCAAAGAGCTTTACAAATATCATTTCATTTGATCCTCACAACAGTATGTCCCACTGAGACATCCTTGCTTGCCAGATCAGGAAACTGAAGCTGAGGGTCCTACAGCTGAGGCAGGATTTGAATTTTGGTCTTCCGAGCTCCAAGTCTGATTCTTTCTGTTCTACCTTATCTAACTGCCCCCCAGAAACTAGATGGGATGCCAGGATTTGTCAGTGTGACCCCTTATTATTTTCAACCAAAGTTATTTTTTTCCATTCTCCTGTTCCATTCCTCCATGTCCCCATCCCCACCCAGCTCCTACAATGCTGAAGTCTCAAAGATCATCGAGCAAGCCCCGTACCCCACTTCCTTCGTTACCATGTGTCGAGTCTTCCAGACTCCAGGTGCACTTAGTGACCTCCTTCCTCCTCACTCATCCCCACATCCAAGCTGTTGGCAAGTTTTATCAATTCTGAATTTTTTTCTAACATCTCTCCAATCGGCCCTCTTCTCTTCTCTGGCCCTATTCCCACCTTGCTGTGGGCTCTCCTTCTCTCCTGTGGGGCCCACTGTTAGCTGCTCATTGGGCTTCCTGCCTCACTCTCCTACCTTTTTAGGGACAGGGAAAGGAATAAAGGAAGGCAGGAGTCTTTCATAGTCTGTCTACTATTACTACTACTACTACTACTACTACTACTACTACTACTACTACTACTACTACTACTACTACTACTACTATTACTACTACTACTGCTACTATTACTACTACTACTACTACTACTACTACTACTACTACTACTACTACTACTACTACTACTACTACTACTACTCCTCTCACCCCCACATACACACATACATCATGCAAGGAGAAGCAAAAAGTGGCCCTGAAAGCCACTTGTTTTTATTTTTGCCAGTTTGAATTATACAAAATATAAAGTGTCATGAGATCAAAAAAAAAAAACAAACAAAAACTGATGTCCTTCAAATCCTAAGTAGAGTTGTCAACACAATTATCACCGAAGACAAGGAATTCAGAAGAGAAAAGGATTTGAAAAGTAAAATTCTGGCTGAAAAAATAGAACTTAGATTTCTGAACCACAGGATAAAGTATGGGAATAATAGACATATTGGTGTGGCTGATAGCCCTCACATGTTGGGGTCTAGAGTCCAAGGAAAATATCCTTAGAGGCAGTACCCCCAGTACAAATCAGGCTACTTATTGATACTCTGAAGAACAGAAGGTGGGAATGTGTGCCATAGCAGTCACAAAGCTGCCACCCAGTCCCATGGTGCACAAGCTCTGGGTTGTTTAGCAGCAGGAGTCATTAGAGCCTTTCTCAACTGGTGTGTGTATAGACATAATCTTTTAAATTTAATTTTACTTTTTAATACACATTTCTTTATGAATCATGTTGGAAGAGAAAAATCAGAACATAAGGGAAAAACCATGAGAGAGGGAAAAAAAAAACAAAAAAAGAGAAGTGAACATAGCCTGTATTGATTTACATTCAATCTCCAAAGTTCTTTTTCTGATGCAGTTGGCAGTTTCTAACCAAAGTTTATTAGGATTGCCTTGGAGCCATAGATATAATCTGATCACTCATATCACTGCCCTGCTCAAGAGTCTTTGGTGATTCCCTATTGCCTTTAAAGTAAAATTCAAAACTCCTCAATCAGATATTTAAAGCTCCTCACGAGCTTTAATCAGAATCAGCTACACCCAGAAAAGGAACACTGGGAAATGAGTGTAAACTGTGAGCATTTTGTTGTTGTTGTTGTTGTTTTGTTTTTTGTTTTTCTTCCCAGGTTATTTTTACCTTCCGAATCCAATTCTTCCTTTGCAACAACAACAACAAAATTGGGTTCTGCACATACATATTGTACATAAGACATACTATAAGATATTTAATATGTATGGGAATGCCTGCCATCTAGGGGAGGGGGTGGAGGGAAGGAGGGGAAAAATTCGGAACAGAAGGGAGTACAAGGGATAATGTAAAAAAAAAAAAAAAAAAAATTACCTAAGCATATGTACTGTCAAAAAAAAAGAGTTATAATTATAAAATTAATTTAAAAAAATAGTATAAAAAATAAAAAAATAAACCTCCTCACGATCTGACTCCAGCCAAAAGTTCCTGCCTTATTTGACATTACTCCCTTTAACAAAATGAATTCCAGTCAAACTATCCAGCTTGCTGATCCCACAAGCGACATTCTATCTCTTGCCTTCATGACTTTGGACAAGTAAAGGCAAATCAATAAGCACATATTAAGGACTTGCAATGTGTCGGGCATGGTACTAAGTTGCTGTTCAATGTCCCTAAGACTCCCATGATGTCATCAATGAGTATTTATTATTAAACACTTACTGTGTACCAGGCACTGTGCTAAGTGTTGGGGTTTGAAAAATAAGAAAAAAGAAAGAGAAACTTTGCCCTCATGGAGCTTCCATTCTAAGGGGGGGGGTATCTAAGGTGGGTATGGTGGCAAAATCCAGAGAATGCATCGCCAAGGCAAATGAGGAAATGTTCTAATTGAAAGCAGAAATCAAGGAAGTTCTGTAGCACATTGGAGAGATAAATCATTGGAGTCCCACGAGAGATAGAGAGATAGGCAGGTTTAAGATTTTCACTGCTGGAGGGAACCTCCAAGTCCTTGAGAGTCCAAATCAACTGAAATTAAATAAAGGGCCCTTCTGTCCAATTTTTATTCTCTTGGGGTACATGGCTTGTAGGGGTATCACTGGATCAAAGGACACATACAGTTTGGTGACTTTTCCAATATAATTCTAAATTGTTTGGTAGAATCACTGAACAACTTCATAACAGTTTACTGAAAGTGCATTCGTGTGCCCATCTTCCCCTACTCCCTACAACATCTACCATGTTCATAACTTAAAGGTCTCCCGATATCCTCTGACTGATATCTTCTGTTCATTTTCTATAGCTTGAAAGCCTTTTGTCCCACACAATTGGCAAACTGTATTTCAAATGACAATATCTATTAAAAACCCTAGTTTTGAAGGATGGAATTTCAAACTTAATATTTTATTTTACTTTTTCAATCTTTTAAAATAATATTTTATTTTCTCCAGTTACACATAAAGACAATTGTTGATTTTTTTTAACCTCAAGTACCAATTTTTTTCTCTTCCTCCTTCATCTCCTCACTCCCTAAGACAGTATGCAATTTGAACTCTGCTATTCATGTTCAGTCATGCAAAATGTATTATTACATGAGTCATGTTGTGAAAGAAGACATAGACCCCCATGGGGGAAAAAACCATGACAAAATACAGAAAGTGAAAAATAGTATATTTTGATCTACATTCAGACTTTATCAGTTCTCTGGAAAGCACTTTTCACCATGAATCCTTTAGAATTGTTTTGAATCATTGGATTTCTGGGAATAGCTTACTCATTCACATTTTTACGATATTGCTGTTGCTGTGTAAATGTTCTCCTGGTTCTGCTCACTTCACTTTGCATCCATTCATATAACTCTTTCCAGGTTTTTCTGAAATTAGTCTGCTCATCATTTCTTATACAATAAGTAATATTTCATCATAATCATATATAGCACAACTTGTTCAGCCATTCCCCAATTGACAGAGCTACTATAAAAATTTGGGTACAGATAAGACCCCTCTCCTTTTTAAAAAATTTCTTTGGGATATAGACGTAGGAATAGAAACTTAACATTAAAAAAATCAATGTTAAAAAGTTTATGTAATCAGGAGTTATTGAACAAAATAAATTCAAAAACACATTAAACACAACAGTTTAACACAGCTCTTAGGTTTCAGTGAGTCGGTGTCCACATGATTGTGAGCTTGTTCAATTATGAGTAGAGTTCAATGTTCTGACCGCAGCATTATTATTTGTTGCATTTGGGGGATTTTTCTACCTGTTAGGTTTTTAAAGAGAGCAAGTTTGATAAGTAGTTCTAGCTATGAGGTCCTGTGTTGCTAGGTATTTAGTGTTAAATTTGAGCAACTTGCCTAGTTATGCTATATAATTTCTAATATATCTTTGACAATCTGTATAATTTTCATCATCGTTGTCATCATCACTGTTGTTGCCATCACAGAGCTCTCATAATTTTATTTTATTTTTTTACAAAAATTACCTTCTTTCAAGGAACACTGGGAATTGAATGTAAACTATTAGCACTACTGTCTTTCTACCCAGGTTACTTATACCTTCAGAATCCAATTCTTTTTTTTTTTTTTTTTTAATATTTGTGTCTTGTTTATTAATCATTTTTTCAACATTTTTTATTTATAATTTTTTCACAGTATATATGCATGAGTAATTTTTTTTATAACATTATCCCTTGTATTCATTTTTCCAGATTTTCCCATCCCTCTCTCTACTCCCTCCCCTAGATGACAGGCAATCCCATACATTTTACATGTGTTACAATAAAACCTAGATACAATATATGTGTGTAAATCCCATTTTCTTGTTGCACATTAAGTATTAGATTCCGAAGGTATAAGTAACCTGGGTAGAGAGACAGTAGTGCTAACAATTTACATTCACTTCCCAGTGTTCCTTCTCTGGGTATAGTTATTTCTGTCCATCATTGATCAACTGGAAGTGAGTTGGCTCTTCTTTATGTTGAAGATTTCCACTTCCATCAGAATACACCTTCATACAATAATGAAATGTACAGCGATCTTCTGGTTCTGCTCATTTCACTCAGCATCAGTTGATGTAAGTCTCTCCAAGCCTCTCTGTATTCCTCCTGCTGGTCATTTCTTACACAGCAATAATCAGAATCCAATTCTTAACGTGCAACAAGAAAATTGGATTTATACACATATATTATACCTAGGTTAGTTATACTGTAACACATTTAATATATATGGGATTGCCTGTCATCTAGGGGAGAGAGTAGAGGGAGGAAGGGGAAAATTTGGAAAAATGAATGCAAGGGATAATGTTATTAAAAAAATTACTCATGCATATGTACTGTCAAAAAAATTTCATAATTATAAAATTAATTTAAAAAATTACCTTCTCTCCTTCCCACCCTCAACCTTCATTTTTTATTGAGACAACAAAAAATCCTCCCAAGCAAATCCCTATTACAAATATATACGTATATATGTCATACACACATATCTATAATCACACAAAACAAATTCCCACACTGTCTGTATCTATGTAAATAAAAAGATAAAAACACAAATACATATCTATGTACAAATGGATACCTATAAACACATATGTGGAAATGTATACCTCAGTCTGAGCTCTGAGTTCATTGTTTCTCTATCTGAAGGATGGTGGTTCATCATGGTTCATTGTGAGTCTTCTGGAATTGTGGGTAGTCATTGCTTTGAAGAATTATTGCCTCTCAAAATGTATTTGTCTTTACAATAATGTTGTCATTATTATTATTTTATAAATTGTTCTCTCCTCTCTTCATTTTAATGGGATTCAGAGAAAAACACTCCGGAGCCAAGTCATTGTCCTGCCCTTATTCCATCATATTCAAATTCTTGCAGAATTCTCACTAAAAGAATCCATAACTCTAGTAACAGACAGAATGATGAAAACAATACATATCTTATATTGTTTGATTCAATTAAATTCAGCTAACATTTATTAAGCCCCTACTATGTGTCAGGCACTGTGTGCTAAGCTCTAAGATACACATTAAAAAAAAAAAAAAAAAAAAAAAAAAGACTTTCTGTCCTCAAGGAGCTTACAGTCTAAAGGGGGAAATTTATACATTTGGAAAGCGTTTCTTTCCATATGGCTTGAAAGTTATAACTGTTTAGTATCTAGAGAGCTGGGAGGTTTAGTGGCTAGTGTGTCTCAGAAACCCTGAATGCAGATCCTTCAGACACTTAAGAGCATCACTCATACTCAAAGTGGCTGAGGGATGGGGATGCTTTTGTTATTCTTTCTCTCTTATGCTCAGAGAAAATCCCCTCTCTCTGGAGTTTCAGATTCCCTTTATAATCCTACAAATCTTGGATTATCACTAGCTAGCTCTGTGACTCTCGGTAAGGGACATAACTGCTCTCAGCCTCAATTTCCTCATTTGTAAAATCTTGTCTTTTGTCCTCGAAAAGGACCATAGGGATAATAAGAGGACTTACTTCCCTTGGTTGTTGTGCAGATCAAATGAGTCAACGTATAAAAAGTGCTTTGCAAATATTAATCCTCTATAGAAATGATAGCTCTCCTCCTTTTTCACCTCCCTCTTCCCCTCCTTCTCCTTTTCCTCCTCATCCTTCTCCTCCACTTCCTTCTCTTCTTCCCTCTTCTCAGAGAGCATCATGTTATAATGCATAAAAAGCTATCCTCAGAGGCACAAAGATCAGGGTTCAAAACCTGCCTCTAACACAGCAGAATTGTGTGAGCCTAGCAAGCCTAGCAAGCTCTCAGTATTATAGGAAGCTAGGTGGCACAGTGGATAGAGTGCAAGACCTTAGTTCAAAATTGGCCTTGGACACTTGACTCTGAGCAAGTAACTTCATTTTGTTTGCCTCAGTTTCCTCATTTGTAAAATGAGCTGGAGATGGAAATATTGAATCACTCCAGGATTTTTGCCAAGAAAACCCCAAATGGGGTCAAAAAGAGTGGAATATGACTAAGCAATAACATTCTAGGCAGCTCTCTCAGGTGATGAGCAGCAGAGGGGCAGATTGATTCACCTTATCCAGGAGTTCCCTGTATAAGAGAAATTCTGGTCTTGATTTCCTCTGGTTTTATACCCTTTGAGTGTCATGTCAGGTGGCAAGGACCTGGAATGGGACTCAGAGCTCTTCTAGACAATGATGGGCCAGGAACCCACTGAGTAGGGCAGGGTTCTGAGTCAGTGTCCATGCTGGAGCCTCGATCTGGCTGTGAGGGTGGGGGGCCAGAACCACTGAGTTGTTGTTAATACTGATTAGCTGAGACCTGACCACCAGTACAGTAACTGGCTTTGTCTGGCGGGCTTCCTGAGCCACCAGCTCCATTAAGGGAGGCAATTAAGTGCCTAAAGGCAGTTCCCAGGTAAGGGAGCCCCTCTGGGCTGCATTAGGCTGATTAGCTGTGCTTGTTAACCTTGTCCCGGGTCTTAGAGCACACAATAGTTTGGAAGGGCCTACAGCAGGGTTAAGCTGTGGATTAGGGCAGGTGAGCTGGAGGGGCTCAGGTACTACTTTGCCACATCTTCCAGGGAGTCCCAGGGAGTTGGAGGAAGCTTAATTTGCTGTCCCATCACTCTGCTTTCCAGGCTGAGACAATTTCAGAGAAATGGCCATTGGTCCCTTTCCTTTACCAAGTCCAGTTGAAGCTTTCCAAGGATGTTGGTTATGTTTTGGCTCTGACAATGATGATGTCTTCCTTCCAAATCCAGAAGGTAAAATCTCTGAATTTTCTCTAACTTGCTAAATTTGTTCCTGGTACAGATGAGATTTAATTTTCAGACCAGGACACATGAAACCTTATTTAAAACTTGTCATTTGTTTAAGGGTGACAAAGACTGGGGTAATCACATTTCACAGCTATCCCTCATTCCACCCCTCCCCCTGCTTTCAAAAGAAGCATCATCCCTGCTCTAGGTGGGTGAGGGGTGAGGTTGCTTTTGTTATTCATTCTATCATATGCTTAGAGAAAATCCCCTCTCCCTGGAGATGTGGAGGTGATTCCCTCTACAATCTGACAACTCTTAGATAGCCTCAAATGAGAAAATGTCCTATTAAAAACATAACTGGCATATTCAGTCAACCAAGATGCATTTATTAAGTACTTACTGTGTGCTAAGTGCTGGAATTACTTCTACTTGAATAGGGGAACTAACTAGATCTCTTTAAAATACTTATGAGGCAGATGGAAGATAATCTCATCTCCATTGTCTACGTGAGGAAGCTCACCTCCATTGTCTAGGTTCATCGAGAACTAATTCGGACCCCAGTGCAAATATCTCAAATGTTCTTGGTTAAGTAATAGTGTGGACAGAGAATATTAGTCAAGCAAGAAAGCAATCATCAGTCAACATACATTTATTAAGAAGCTCCTGGTGCTGGGGAAATAAAGACAAAAGCAGAAACAGATGAAAGGAATTTCTAGGCTAGATGGGGGGAGACAAGAGATATAGAAATCATACTCAAAAATATACAAAGACTATGTAGAGAGACTTATAGATTTAGAACTAGAAGGAATTTGAGAGCCTATTGGGGCCAGTTTTCTTATTTTACAGATGGGGAAACTGAGTCCCAGAGAAGTTGAGTCCTGTGCCCAAAGTCTCCCAGGTAACAAGTGGGTGAGCTGGGGTTTGAGTCGATTATAGCTATAAAGTTTGGTTTTCTTTTCCTTTTTTTTATTTCCATATTAACCATGTTACAAAAGAAAACATACTCAAAAAAGAAAAAACAAAGTGAAAAAAATTATGCTTCAATCTGCATTCAGAGTTCAGCAGTTCATTCTCTGAAAGTGGAAAGTCCTTTGGAATCATTCGGATCAGAGTAACTGAGTCTTTTACAGTTGATCATCATGTATCTGTATTTTAAAATCTTAGACTTTGAATTGGGTGCATGTCCTTCCCTCCTTTCTACTTTAGACTTCTCATTTTCCATTCTATATCCTGTACAAAGGGGCAGCTGAGGAGCATAGTGGGTGGATTGCTGGTCCTGGAGTCTTGTCTTCATGAGTTCATATCCATCCTCAGATACTTCCTAGCTGTGTGAACCTGAGTAAGCCACTTAACTCTGTTTGCCTCAGTTTCTTCATCTGTAAAATGAACTGCAGAAGGAAATGGCAAACCATCCTAGGATCTCTGCCAAGAAAACTCCAAATATTTTCACAAAGACTCAGATATGACTGAAAAAAATGACTTAACAACAATAATCCTGTATAATAGGCCAGAAAGCCTTAACAGCTTACTCATTTGAAGGGTGAAATTCTCTCGTTTCATCTTCTACTTAGGTTTGATGAGCCAGTCAGCTCTGGGCTTGATTAGTCATGCTTCAGGCATCCCTTCCAACTCTGGGATGCTATTCTCCTAGGTTCTTCTCCCTATCTCTCCCTCATCACCTTCCCCAAAACAAATCTCTACTCTTGAGTTCAGCCTTGGACGAGTCAGTAAAGGAAATCCTTTGGTGAATAAAAAGCTTTGATTAATATTCATGAATAACAATCCTCTCATTGGAATTGGCTCTTCATAATGAGCAAAGTGACATGTTCCTGATACTTTAGTTAATGATAAAACTACCAGATCATGATAGATCAACTACGAGAAAAAAAAAAGTGATAGAATGTATTGGAAATATAAAAAGTATTTCAGCTAAACATCTACTTTTTCAGATGAGGAAACTGAGGTCTAAAATGGTAAACTGATTTGCCAGAGCCAAGACTTGGACTCAGATCTTTTCATGCAAATCTGGGGCTCCTTTGACTGTGTTGTTGTTTATAGCCCACATTGTGAGCTTGGGCAAACGCCTTCCTTTCTCTGGGCTTTCCTTTGCTCATCCATAAGATGAATAGTTGGGTTTCATTCTGGAGCTGGAGAATTCCTTAGGAAATCTCCAATTGGCTGAGCCAGGCCCAGAAATGATGTCAAGTCTAATGCCAAATCCTGGATGCTTTTCAGCAGACTTTCTCCAGGGAATGTTAAGGCTCTTTTTAGCTTTGTGATCTATCTCACTGTGCCCCAAGATCTCTCTCCATCGGCAGCTCATGTTGGAGAGGTCATTAAGCCTTCAGGATGAAGTTTCCTTTTGATGGACTACCAGGGGAAATGGTGACAATGTCATTCGGACTCTTAGCCTGGAACCCTGCTGAAAAAGGCACCAGACTAGGGTAGAAAACAGTATATATGATCTTGTGAAGGTGATAGACTTAAAAAGCAGAATGAGAAAAACATTTGTGGACATGGCCAAAGCAGAAGTTGTTTTGTTAGACCACAAATATTTGTTACAAGAGTTTTTTTTAATTTTTAAAAATTGTTTAAAAATGAGATCAGTGGGAAAGAAAGTGAAATGTCTACTCTAAAATAAATAAATGAACAAAGAGATGAATAAACAAAAAGAAATAAATGAGGAAACAAATAGGAGTCTCATGATCTATTTCAGATGAAACAAGTAAATTCATGTCTCACACTAAATTTGCTCCAAATACACCACTTTTCTGAAAATGTTTATTAAAATATATAGGAAAAGTCTTTTTTTTTTCTTTCCCAGAATACTCTAACATAATATGTATCATGTTACAGAATAATATTTACAATGTCTTTTCAGGGAAAAGGAAGAGCAGGTAATTTCAAATGAGATGCAGTAAATAAAAACACCCAATTTCTGAAGCTAGGGAACTCCACT